>NC_086330.1:128607480-128696480 GCF_032445375.1 Bacillus rossius redtenbacheri | reverse complement strand
ATTTTATTTGTAAATGTGATCTTTTACTGTAAAACTGCACTTAACCCTTTTCACCTCCTTTGCAGTTAAATCTTAAGAAAATTTAAAAAAAATAATTATAAATGCAAGGTAAACTCAATATATATATATATTAGTTCCTTTTAAATCTAGTTGATTTGGAAGTATGCATTTATTTTCTTAAAAACTAAACATACGTCTGTTATACCCCTTAGG
Source organism: Bacillus rossius redtenbacheri (assembly GCF_032445375.1). NCBI lineage: Eukaryota > Metazoa > Arthropoda > Insecta > Phasmatodea > Bacillidae > Bacillus > Bacillus rossius. Next base: position 128,696,267 of record NC_086330.1, on the reverse strand, counting down.
GGTGAAATATCACAAAAAAGTAAAATATTATTTTGTTTTGCTTATTACTTTTACTATTCTTACTTAATATTTTACATCCTAATTTGTTAGTTTTAGAAAGATAAAAATTTCAAAATACTCACCCTTTAAATTACAAATTTTGATGAGTGGAAAAAAGTACAATACATAACTTCTACATAGACCCTTATGTTGTTCTTGGTTTCTAACCTCTAGTTCTAATATATTTGGAAGCATGAATTTTTCTTTTTAATAAATTCTTATCCCTTTTACATGCTGTATGGGTTACATTTGTCAAAATGGTAAAACTTATAGTATTTTAGTTTCTTATTATTGATACGTAATATATTTTCTGATACTTGATTATGATTAGCTTTGGAGATACAAATAATGTGTAAAAAAACATATTAACTCCTTAAAGGTCAAATTAAAAAAAAACAATATTTACAATTTTGTAACTATATTCATGTTTATCATTCTTAGTTTAGTACTTCTAGTTTCAGTAGATTCAGAAGCATGCATTTATGTTCTTATAATTACACCTATCACTTTTACACCCCCCAAGGGTGGAATCTTGCAAAATGGTAAAACATATTGTTATTGATTATTTTTTTATTCTTAGCAAATATTTTTACATATTACTGTATTAGTTTCGAGATAATTTTTTTTAAAATAAATCAAAACTCATCCTTTTTTCACCCCTTAAAGGAATTAATTTTGATGAATATAAAAAAATACAATACGTACATAACTATAAATGGAAGTTGTACTGTTAGTTTCTTACATTAAGTTAGCCAAAACCTTACTAATAAATATACTTTTCATCAAAATCCGTCCAATAGTTTTTGATTGGTGCCTGAGCAATCAGACAAACAGACAAAAATTTTAAAAACATTATTTTTTTTGTTCTAAGTAATGTTGATAGCAATTTCCAATAGTTTGGTTCATCATTTCATTGAATGTCCAAACATTTTACCTCAAACAGTTTTATTATTAGTATAAATTGTTTTGCTGTCACACAGTATAAAATTACCAAATATTCTGGCCAGTTTTGTGCTGGAGTTTGAAATGGTTGTGATACTCATCTCTTCTCTTAATTACATACATACTTACTTCAAAGTTAAGATTTTAATATCTATTTACGTGGTTTCAAGTCAGAAATTCTAGTAAACATTCAGTTTTATACTTACCACAAAATGCTGTCAGTAAATATTTAAACTCTGCGAAATTACATCAGAATTGTTGATCACATTATGTTTTAATTAAGGGCACACAGATAACTAAGCTACCTATGTTTTGCGATGTTCACTATGTTCGCTATGTACGGTATTTACCAGCGCATGGATAGCACATTTTATGACATTTTTTTTAATAACATGTACTATGATATGATCTTTATGTGAATTTTTTGTCATTATGGTAAAAAAAAAATTAACATTGCACTGTATGGTTGAATATTGCATAAATAACTAGCCTGTGCTGGTTTTTAATAAATATGTTCTGAGTAAGTATAAATTGTTTAAATAAAATAACCAAGCAATGCGAGTACAACCACATGAACTGTGCTGTTAAGATGTGTGTACTGCATGTTGGGCGACTACCCGGCCGCCCCCGGCCTAGTGCTTGACAAGAGGGAAAATCTAAAAATAAACCGGCCAGAGACTGAAATAGAGAAAGGAGGGGGATGTGAATGCACGTGTGAGTGAGTGCTTGTGGCCATGCAGCAGTGTTTATGGTTCTCCCTCCCTCTCTCGCCATTGTAAATGTCCGTGAACTGGCACCGTATACAGTCATCACACATTGTTTTTGACGTGAGATTTCTCACGCTTTGTACTGCAACATTCCATGACAAAACTGTTAAAAGGGGCTTTCTTTATTTTTTATATAAAGGTGGACCTGTCAAAAAAATTCTGTGTAGGCTGTATTTTGGACTACAGCCACCAGGGGTTTGTTTCATGAATTTCCATCATGCTGATGTGTATGAAATAAATAAAATAATTTAACAAAATTATTGTTGCTTCAGTTTTTGACGTGAATTTGATGAACGTCTTGCTTGATGGTGGGGTGGCCACACCAGAAAAATTGCAACACCAAAAACATATACTTTCCAGAGGCTATTTTAAAAACTATAAATGATTGGCAAATAAATAAAACTGCAATACATATATCAATTATAATATCATCTAACATTAAATACCTATACACTTCGTATTGTTGATATAAATAAATAATAATGTTCGTTCGCCGACACTTGGAGCCTTCTTTCATGCCTTTTGAATGTTACTTTAATTATTAAAGGCCTTATTCATAGTTATTAGTATGCAATAAATAAAATAAGATAAAATTTGTATTTTTTTAATTAACAGGTAAAATTAACATTTTCATACATCTATGTATTGGAACTCCCTTATGTAACATAATATCAATTGTCATGATGCTATAAATCCACATAATACACTTGGTATAACAATAATGTTCATAACATTTGGTTGGCAACAAAAAAAAATGTTTCACCAAACTGCGACCAACTCGGCCCATCATTCACAACCACTGACTCCCCATATCAACACCAGAATCATTAGAGAGTATAACCATGTCCATTACCAAACAATTTTGAGCATTCCCCGTTGCTTCTCGCAAAGTAGATGACAGGCTCGCTCGAGCTCAAATGTTGCACCTTGTTTGGGGGCTCATTTTGCCCCACGGGCTCGTGTCTCTCTGCTACTTTTTGCCTCATTTGATACCTATGACACTTCTCTGCATTTTTAATTGCTTCTGCTCATATGGTTTTGCTTGTTTTCTTTTCTTTTTCCAATATAACCTGTTTTTGTTTATGCATTTTGTGATTAATGGCTCCAAAACCAAAGTTAGTAACTTTATAGTTATCCCACTCAACTAGCACCACTACTGCTCACTTACGAGCAACTTACTTTTCCATCGACTAGACTATTTAAAGTAGGTACAATACTGAGAGAAACAAAAATTCATAAAAAGCAAGTGTAGATGTGGAGCCAAATTTTGCATGAAAACAGATATGTTGGTTTTATTATCCGGGCATGCGCAAAGTTAGCGATGTTTAGAAAAATAGCCAAGAACCAAACACAGCGACATAGCCAGGATTGACAAAATAGCAAACATAGTACAGCTTGGTGTGGCAAGTGACACATGGGATGCAGCTGGCTATATTTCACTAGTGTAGCAAACATCGTGAACTGAGCGAGCATAGTGCTCTGTGTGTCTGAAGCTTTAGTTTCTTTGACTGATGCTAGTATCAACATATGTTTGTGGTTCACAAATACCTATTCTAGTCTGACTGAATTTTATTTCTGAGTTTGAAGCATGATTCCTTGAAAGTACCCTCCAAGTAAGGTTCTCAAAAATGCATTTAAATTAGATACACCAATCAGTCACTTAGCACGTCTTCTTGTTGCGCGAATTCATTTAGCACAATGTTAATTTTACTGCCCCAGTCTAGAAAAGCATGTGTGTGAATTTCAGTTAGCACGAAATTGCCACACGCAAAAAAAATGTCGGGCATGATGCCATGAAGTCTGCTTCATCTCGGTAATCAACAGATGTACCATGGCATACATTTAGCTATACAAGGTGGAAAAGATGAACGTGCAGGTCTGACTACGCTATTGGCTGTTGTACAAACATCAGCTATGGCAAGTTTAGTTGCGGGTATGGAGTGTAAAGGACCAAATGTTTTTACATCCGTGTGTATTCCACAATGGCCTACCGTTGTTGCCCGGCCACAGACTGGGCCATGGTGAACTCAGTCTAGCCGGCACGCACAAACACAAAGCAATGTCTGCCCATTCGTCTGCCAGTAACTACATGTACAAGCACCTGAAGTTGGAATCATAGTGGAATCATGGCTGCCATGTGAGAGCAATATTCATCGTGTTCAAGTATTTGAGACAAAACTAGAAGTATTATTACATGCAGAATGTCATGAAGGACACACTTATGTTGGTCACACTTTAGTATTAAGCAAGTCAACTATGTCCACAAACATACGAAACAAGGACTGTATCAAATGTTTATATAAGCGTGATGTTGGTTGTAATAGCTGGACTATATTTGACATTGGATACTGGAACAGAAATGAAAAGATAATTCACATGGAAAAGATTGTTGAATAAACGGTGCAGTGAAAAGAAAATCACGGGCCTGACATGAATGATGTGAACCAAGCGGTGATACACGAATAAGCACTTTAATTTTTGAACATTTAACATGTAAATATCTGGATAGTAATATTGGTTTGACTGCCAGTAAAGGATGGTTTGAAAAGGTACGTGGTGTGAGTTGGTCACATCGAGGTGGACAAGCCAACCAGTCGACTGATGATAAGTACATAACCACCTATCTCCCGTTACATAGTGTCATATTTGTCGTACAAAGTATTCAATGGTAGACTTATAAAAATAAATGGTGTGACATATTTATCGTTGAGTGTTATTCTATGCATTTATATTACGTAAGAATATTTCCCTACACATTTTGGAACACATTAAGTAGTAGGTAAATTAGCCTTGCTATTTATGGAGACTAATGCTTCATATACGTGATTTCAAATAACACAAACATTTTTAGGAACACATTAGTCATGCTAAGTGAGGGATTGGTGTAAACAATCAGTTCTTATTTTATTTATTTATTTATTTATTTATTTATTCTTTAAATATGTTGTACGTAATTTTAATTTCCATCTGTGGAAATATATCTGATCCTTGACAGTATGTTTTGCTCAAACTCTTGTGGGGATGCACAAAAATTGTGTGCACATCTCTCTAGATAGTGGAAATCATAGGTAGAGTATTGAACAGCTACACAGTAGTTATTTTTTACATTACTTTATCACTAGTGCATTGTCATATGTGATGGTGTCAACTTTAATCATCTAATTTTCCCTTCCTTACCCTTACTTCCCTTACATCCTCTCTCTCGGACCGAAGAAAAATGCAATATTTACAGGAAGACTAGTAGTAAGTGTATTAGATTTGACATTTTCAAAAAACATGTGAAATTAACACTGGTGGGTAAGAGGAAAGCTATTGAGATCTCTTTTTACAGTACCTTGTTTGAACTCATTGTAACCTCTGCAAAAATTCTTTTGTAAGCAGTGTTTATAGGAGCAGATTTTTAACTATAATTTTCAAGTATTTGGTTTTAAGAAACCAGTTTGTTACTTCTGCAAACCAAACAACATATTTGTTGAATTGATCCTGATCGTGTAGAATAGTTGTATTGGAGTGAATTAATTTGTTTTGTAATGCTCATTAATGTGCCTATGTATGTAGACATTATCATCTTGACCTTGTATTTTTTTTTTCCTCAAGTGCCATTATGTTAATTATAAGTTCTCTTTCAATTATAATAAGGCGGTAAAGATTATGCTAGTCATTGTTTTGTTATTTTCTATCATAATCTAAGCAGAGTCTATGTGCATGTATCGCCTGCTATTTTATAGCACAGATGGATAATTTTTATGATTTAAACTTGTATTTACTGCCACTTTTTCCTTAATCTGGGCCAGAGATGAAAGTGTTACAGTATTTCCTGTTGTATAAAACTAGGTCAGTTTTTCAGTAATGAGTGTCAGAAAATTGACTTGCATCTTTAAGGCTCGCTGTGATACCCAACTTCACACTGGTGGATAAAGAATGTAACCAAGTAAGTTTTATTTTAAGAATCACTTCAAAAAACTGATATCTAAATCAATGTCAGGTTCCAAATAATTTTTTTGGTTCCTGGCCTTCAAGTTCAAATATATTTAACTATTATTGCTTTGTAAATTTTGAATAACATTGAGTTATAACAGTCAAATTACTTTTTAATCGGTCCAGTAGTTTTCTAGTTTTCTTCTTACAAACAAAATAACTCACCCTCTCCTTCTTTATAACATTGGTATTGATGTGAAGTGTAATTGATGTGAGTAAAGTATAAATAGCCACACTGTGAAGTTTATGCAGATGTGTGTATTATGTGTATATGAATGCATACCAATCTCTTGCCAGAGGGAGCACAGGCCTGTAAGCTACTAAAGACAGATGCTTTCATTTGTGCATCTCACTCTACGTTCCTGTGACCTGTTCAATGTGGTGGAAAGGGGGAAAGTCTAAGCATCTCTGGCAGCAAATCACTGAAGGCTGAAGGAGACAGTCAGTCTTTGGTGTGTTTGACTTTCAAAACTCCTGGCTGCCGACGCACACCACTAGGGAGCAACTAGGCGACAGTCAAGCGGAGGAAGCTGACACTAAGAATCTAGGGCGTGACAGTAGGGGAAGATGGGGAAGAGTGTTTGGAAAGTCAAAGAGGTGAATTTTTTTCCCCCTTCTCAATTATTATTCTGTATAATTTTCCTTTTACAACAGCAACATAAGTACACCATCCAATAACTACATAAGTGCAGTCACGTATGATGATGACCTGTTGTGTAAAATGGCAGCAGTTTTTCCCAGATAATACACTGTTAGTGTGAGTTGCAAAATATTAGGGCAACCTTGGAAATATATACATTCAAATGTGATAGATAAATAATAGTCCGGTCAATTTAGACATCCGAGGTTACAAAAATTTGCACCCGGCTGAAAATTGGTAGGTTGTTCAAAACACCATTATAAATTAAATGTGAAAAGTCCTCATCAATCGGACACCTGGAAAAAATATTACTCGGGGTCTAATAATTATCTATAAAAATTTCTAAATACTTTTTTTTCTAAGAGCCACCATTTTTGAGATATAACGATTAAAAAAGTTGAAAGAGTTGTAATCGTCATACATAATATGCACACGTGAATATTTCCTCCATTGCCAGATTCGTAGATTCATCTTCAGGACGACCAACTTTAACCCCAGTGGTCGGTTTCAAGAAGGAAATAAAGCAATCATGATGATACGTAGCCTCAGCAGCAACTAAATCGTATTCAAATTCTACTCGAGCAAGAACAGCTTTTGCCATAGCATCAGAACGAGCCCGGGCTGTTTCCAGAACCAAATCTTTGAATGTAATTGTACTTACTTGTTTAATTTTACGGCGAGAATCCAAGGACTTTCTTTTTTCATGCTCTTCATTAAATTCCTGGCCCCAAAATAAACATTGTTTTTTAAAACAAAAAGCTGATTCACTTACACGTGCTCTAGTACGAGGAGGACTTTCAGTAGATGTACTGGCTTCTTGTTCTTCATGTTGTCTTTTAATAGCTGCAGCAATAGAACACTTTCGAGTATAATTGTTATGACACTCGACTTGTATGGTCACAGATATCTGCTTTTTAAGATATTCCGAAAATTCATCAGCTCTTTCAGTACTTGCATTGATTAATGTCTTCATACCACGTTCAACCGTAACAATTTCACCTTCAGTTAAAAGTTTAGCACAAATAAAACAATATTCTGACATTTTTGTTATAAAATCCAAAACAGCACGAAATAGGTTAAAAAATATATTATGATGATTACAACTCTTTCAACTTTTTGAATCGTTATATCTCAAAAACAGTGGCTCTTAGGAAAAAAAGTATTTCGACATTTTTTATAGATAATTATCTGATCTACAATTTTTGTCTGGGATAATTTTATGATAAAACTTACCGTTTTGCTGAAAATCGTGAAAAACTAGTTTTTGTGACCTTTGACCCCGAGTGAATTTTTTTTTCCAGGTGTCGGATAGATGAGGACTTTTCACATTTCATTTATAATGGTGTTTTGAACAGTCCTACCCATTTTTAGCTGGGTGCGAATTTTTGTAACCTCACCCCTAATTTTTTGGTCTAATTTGACTGGACTATAGTGAAAGTTGACTTAATGTGGTTTTTTCATCATAACTAACTTAACAAAACTGACACTAACCTCAGAAAATCTCTTAATTTTTTTAATGTCTATACCTAGGTGGTTACATTTGGTTTCTTGTTTTAGTTATTAATTTGTCAATTATGTACTTGTGTATGTTGTATGTTCAATCCTTTAAAAAACAGCTCATTCCTCAGTGTTGTTCTTGGTAACTCAAGGTGAACAAAAAAATAAATATAAAAAATTACATTATAAATATGTATTTGTATGTACTTTTAATTTACGAAGAGAAATGTTTCTAATTTAATTGGTGTACTATTTTTACTTAAGACACTTAAGTCTATAAATATTATACCTGTATAGTATCCCTTTGAATTCTTTACTGATGGGACCAAACGTATTATGAACATTTTTGCCACGGAAATTCTGAAGAGTCAAATAGTTACCTGTGTGTTTTTAGAGCATTCATAAAATATTTGAAGCTTGTTATGCACAAAAACTTCTTAACTGGAACTCATTAAAAATGGTTTATTTGTATTTACAGATGTTGCTATTTTAGCCACAGAAGAAAACATAAGACATGAGTGCTGTGTGTCCCACTGACAATCACTTTTCAATCCTTAATCTTCACCAGACAGAGGAAGTGTGACAAGTAATAATTTGGTGTTTCATCGTTTGGTGTGACATAATTGTAATTGCTAGTGTTTCAATGATTTTTCAAGTTGGCTGTGCTAGCTGCAAGTGTGTGATACTGATAGGTACATATTTTTAGCTGTGTATATTTTTCTTTTAAAACCCACATTAAATTACAATGACTTGTTTGCTAAATTTTTTAGTGATCAACAAAGCATTTTAAACATGATTTGTTATTTGTTTGTGATGTCAGAAGAACATAATTCTGAATTTAAGTTTTAAAAAAATGCTGTGAGATTAATAGCTGAAACTTTTATATTTACAATAGTTGCAGATATTTTTGCTTCTTGTCCAACTTTAAATTGATAGTATTTTGTTTGTATTTTATTGTAGTTTACACTATTTATTTCTTGAAGTTTTAGTGTGCTCAAAGTATTTAAGCTTTTGTAATTTGCATAAATGTTAAGTGATGCAAGTTTGGAATGGTGATCATCATTTTTTTTTAAATGTTAAGCTTCATTTCTTTGTTTCTCATTTGGCACTCAATAGCAAGCAGTGTATGTACAGACTGTTTGTTTGTCAGCAAAATATAATTAATTTTTAATAATAGCTCACTTGAGATATGGTATTAACTTGAACTTGAGTCTTTTGATGCTATTAATTCTTATATGCGTGGCTCTTTAACTCCTTAGTTTGTCTACAACACATTTCAGTTTGAAGTTTCGTATTCTTTTGTACATATAAGATGTTTGGAGTACCCCATTAACTTTGTGGTTCTGCCAGCCAGGTTTGGTGCTCAGACTCTACTAGTTGACCTTGAAAACTTTTGTCTTAACTTTGTCTCGCATACTACCACACACTGTGCCTGTCTGCATTCGTAGGGCGCTTTTCACTCTTATCTTCTGCCAGATCACGTCAGCCATTCACCTGTGTTTCCACTTGTAATCTTACTGCCGTCTTCCCTCGCAAATATGGTGGGCACCTCCATTTCCTTGGATTGGATACTGTTACTTGTTCGGAGAACCCAGTGTCCAGAACTCTCGTGGTTCAGTGAGTTGAGATTTAGTTTAACTTTGCATTCGTGCTTAATTCTGCACACGCTTGCTCGCAGAACCATTGTTACTATCACTTCTGTTCCTGACTCATGCTACCAACATATCGGAAATAAATTCCTCAAACTTGTAAATTCCCTGTGCACTTAACATACTTTCATATACATTGCAAACAAACTCCCTCATATGTTTACTTATCCAGATGCTTCAACCTTCAGGGAAGGGGGTGTGTTGTGTTCCTGAGATACCTTTTTTTCTGAAGTAACTGGACCGCTTTGAAACACATTAGGAACATTTATTTTAATGTGACACTGCCGTTTCCTCTACCTGCATTGTCAACCTTTTGACTAACTATATAATGTGTTCCGATGCACACCTTCATTTGCAAGTCACACCCCGTTTCCAAAGCTCAGATGGTCAGAACAAAAGGAGCATCTTAGAATTGAGAAAATACATGCTCTACATTTCAATTATATAATTATTTCCTAAATATTTTAAAAAAAATTCTGTTATTTCCCTTTAACATTTCTGTTATTCTGCAATTCATCACTATCTCAGAAATGGTTTAGTCACTGATTCTTGGAAAAGAGAACAAATGATGATACCAAATATTGTACCAATGAAGGTGTGAAAAAGTGAAAATATGTAATTTAAAGCAGTATGCAGTTTTTATTTGTTGCTTTAAATATAAATTTGTAGTTTTTGTACCTTTGTGAAGTAACATGACGAAATTAGCAACATTAATCATCAGTTATGACTGAATCTTAAAATTTTGTATTCCCTCTCTTTTCGTTTGATTGTGTGCTCATTTAGTAGAACATTATAGACTTTAAAAATACAGCTACATGATCAAAAATATTTATTTTTTGTGTAAGCCCAATGTCATCGCAGAGAATGGACCTAGATGGCTAAATGCAATAACTACATATGTGCGAATTGACTATGTGGAGGTGATGTAGTAACTAGTACAGTGCTCAGCAGATGCCAGCATTAATACAAGTTACTTAGCTCTTTTTTACATTGTTAAACCCACTTAGTTTGGGGGCAGAACCAAATTAAAATTTTAATAACAAAAACCAAATAAAATACCAGTTCTATGAAAATATTTTGGTTTTATTTATTTATAACTGCTACTCTTAAAAGTTTTTATAATAAATTATGTTGCTAGACATGGTATAATTATTTCTTCCCAAACTTTTCCAGGTGGTTATAGTTTTAATACAATATTTATAGACTTGCAACCATCTCGAAAAATAATTGATAGGATCATTCTGGTAACTTCAAAGGCAGAAAATATTAACACTAACTGAACAAGGTTGAATTTCATAAATGTTGCTGTACCCCATGATGTGTTGAGGCACAAAATGTTATGTAAAATCTTTATTGAAATCTATAAATGGTTCCAATAAAAAAAAATTGCTAGTACTGTGCTCCCTAAAACCATCTCAGTGGAAAGAACGCGGGTTTCTTCCGGTTCGGGGCACTGTCGTTGTGGTTGTGATGACAGATGTGAAGCAGGTGCTGAATCAGACGACCACTCGTTTTAAGACAGCTTTTAGAGCAGTATTGACTATAGAAGGGTGGTGTGTGTGTGTGGGGGAGGGGGTGTTTTACAGGATTTACCATGAAAAAACCCTTGCACCTTTATAACATCTGCCACTCTCACTCTTCTCTTGCAAGGAAATCCCAGTTCAAAACATTTCTCTATGTTTCAGGGCCTGAAATCAAAGAAAGCCTTAGCGCTGATGAGTTAGTACCTAAGTATGGTGTTTATACTTATACTTAAAAAGTTTTTGATTAGAAATTTTGTATGTGTGTAAAAATAATTTTAAGATGTTCTTTGTTGAAATGTTAAAATTTATGGCTGTAACCCTTGTTATATTTTCTAATGTATGTATCATATTTATTGTGTTTGTCAACTTGTAAGTGTGTATATGGTAAAAAAATATATGTTTCTCTTGAAGTGCTTGCCCTACATCATTCTAAAAACATGAAATTAAGCCAACTAAAGCCATGACCGAACTGAAATACACAATTATGTATTTCAAACCCCTCGTTCTTCACTCACCCTTCTGGTATACTATAGTAGTTTGGCCTCTACATTTTGGCCTCTACAAATAGTATTAGTCAACTAAACTGGTTCTTAATATTTTATAATAGCAACTTTTTATTTTCAATTACAAACACACAATATGAAGTCAATCTATTTAACTTTATACTTTTGTTTAGTAAACTCTGTGTGTGTGTGTGTGTTTGTGTGTGTGTGTGTGTGTGTATATATATATATATATATATTTATTAAAACTTCGTAATGAACCAATCAAAATATTTATTTTTACATGCTATGTTAACCTTAGTAAATTATAAAGTGAAAATTATTTTAGAAGTCTTTTAGTTCCCCAAATGTTGTCTCATATTAAGCTTTTCAAAATGGTGAAGTTTCTTTTTGTAGACATAAACAGATTTATTAACTTGCATAATTGAAAAGTTCACTGCCAGTTCGGACGGTCCTTTTGATGTCATTTTCGGGGACAAATGCACATAAATATATGTACTTCAGAAAAATTTGGATATGGCCTACAGACAAGACAAACCTACCTAATAAAGATTGCATGTTTTCACTGCCATTGTGTGGACCTACATGGCTTCTGGTGTCCCCTTTACTCCGCACCAGAGTTAAAGGTGACCACTCCCACACCTGGCCTGGGTTTGTTTGCAAAACATAGCCAATGCGCAATGCCAAATTTTATTTTACGCATGCAAAATTGACTTTAAACCATTAATTGAGGGTGCAGGCAAAATTCAAAACAAAATGTACTATTAAAATTACTAAAAACTTTTACTATCAAAAAAGGCAAGGTAAAATTTTTGAAGCAGCAGTTCGAAACAATGAAAAGATCATTTTTTTTATTTGCAATTTTATTTTTATACAGATTTTTTCCTAACAAACTTTAAACTCATTGAAAAAAAATTATTTCCAAACGCAGCAAACAAGACAGTGTAACTAGTTTCCTTGAAACTATAAATGTACAAATTAAAAAACTATAAAAAAATATGACTATCTTTACAATAGCATGACAATGGCTTATTATAGATCACGTGATAGATTTACGTGACTTGTATCACAGAAACCTGGCTATGCTTCCATCTCATAAAAAAATATATTACGATAAAATATGATTTTATATTTACACATATGAATGGAAACAATACTAATGACAATTTACCAAAATATCTGGGATCTCCCTTATCTATTATTGCAAGACGTCTTGTTACTAACATGTTTAAAAATACTTAAAAAACACTACAAAAATAAATCTCTAAAAAATTCTTAACAGTTCTATGTCCGGGTAATAATTCTTAAGTTCGTTATGTGCACTACCATCCAATCTAAAGGGCCGTGATGTAGATGACTCCGCAACTTTACCGCAGCGTTTCCGACACAAACATAAGTCTCGTACCAGGGTTTCCACATCTTTATAATAACCTACAAGCTTCATTCGTGAGTTTCCAGACAAAATCATTATACACATTTTCAACACTGCAACTAGTCCAGTTGATCTGTTTAACACACCACAACTGACCCTGGGATCCAAATAAACGTAAAAAATATATATATATATATAAAGTTTGTGGCCACTTGTTATTCTTGGTTTCGCGCAATACTCTGTGTAGGCATTGCACTGTTTGCTCACTCTGAAGTTCACAGTTCCCCCCCCCCCCCCCTTTTTTTTTACGTAGTACACTGCATGTAGACTCCAAAATGGATTTCATTCTATGCACCCATATTTCCACACCAGGTGCCCAAAGACACGTCCGAAACGCATGGTGCTGCGGTGTGCTGCATGTCGCTTTTTCGCTGGCCAAGCTGCGACTCACTTTCGCGGTCAATCACCGTAAATATCACGCCCTCTCACGGCCTTCACTGAACCTAAAGTCCTGCTTCGCCTATCTCACTGCCAAGAGCCCAAGCATTTTAAGTCCAATTAAAATAAGAACCACAATATTACAATGAAAAAAATTAATAAAAAACTTAATTATAATTATTATCATCATTTTATATTTTAAAAGCTTACACTTGTTTCAATTACTAGTAACAGCTTTATCATTGTGGAAGTGTTGGCTTTCGGCCAGCACCTGTTGGCCAATAGAAAATAAAAGTGGCAATACACCACCTAGACCTAAAATAATTAAAATAAATACAAAAAAATAATCTTAAACTATTCAATAAATCAATCAATAAAAAAATGAACATCAAGGGCAAGACATGTGGCGGAAATGCCACTATCACCGATGTTTTGACAGACTTTGCAGTCGTCAGGAGCAATTATCTACTGAGGTTATTGCACTTATTATACTTTTTAGTTAGGTTTTCCCACATTCAGCTTACTTTGTATCCCTCTTGTCTATTTATGTTTGATGTGTGGTTTTTAATATTTCTACTGATTCTCGAAGTTTCTTTTCTTGTATTGTGGGATGTTGGCTATGGTGTTTAATTGGTTGATTTCAAGTTTCCAAGAAGTGTTCTGCTGCAGGTTTTCAAGTGTATAGTCACTGATATGTTTTTTAACCCTTGTGATTATTCATCTGCCAGTTTGTCCTATATACTTTGCCACATGAAAATGGAATCTTGTAAACACCGGCTGGAGTTGTATCTTTCACTGATTACATAGACTTGTAAATATTGTTTATAGTTTGAGAATTGTATGTATTTCAGGCTTTTGAGAGTTCTGGCCTCTTGGTATGAAATTCTTCTAATGACATACTATACTTCCCCAGTTAAGTAGGAAGTCTGATATTTCGAAAAATAGTAACCCATTAGAAGGTTATTTTATGAACACATTTCTGCCTTTTTCAAATTGTTTATCTGTTTCTTGATTTTTTTTAATGGGGTTTAAACCAAATAATGATGTTGATATGGTCTTGACCCAAAAAAAGTCATAAGTTGTTGGAAAAACTATGGCCACAAATGCCTACGTTCAAGATGTTTAAAATTAAGTATCAAAGATATGAAGTAGATAGTTTGTGTTTGGTTAGTTCTACAATCTTTCAGTTCTGGGGGGGGGGGGGGGGGGGGATGGGGATCTCCCCATCACCCCATCACCCCATCACTCCTCACTCCTCACCACTGGCTAACATCATTTAAATTGGTAAATTTTTTAAATTCAGTTTTTGTTATGTACTTTAGCAACAATACAATCCCTACAATTAATCTACAGCTAGAAAAAATATTTTCCATTTTCATGCTATTTATTGAGGTTTTTTTTATGGACTTTTAAGCACCTGAATCTCCCCCCAAAACCAAAAATCTGCAATGCCAGCCGCTTGATAGGTGCCAGATTACTGAATTTGCCAAACCAGAGAAGTACCCATTGTACTGCTATCTGCAAAACTATTGTACACATTTCCCTAATGTTCAGTTATGAAAGGAATAATTTGACAGAAAAAGTATACTTGGCTTTGTAAAAAAAGTCATTATTTCTGTGAAATAAATACTTAATCCCAGTTATGTTGACAGTTTTGAATAGAACATTTTTTTTTGCCCTTTATACTACCTACTGTAGATTGCCTCCTGAAATATTTGCCAAAGACTTGTCCAAACTGTTGTCATTTGTTAACGTACTATAGTTTTGTGATATGATATGCATTATAAAAATCAGTTTACATTATCATAATTGACAAAGTTTCATCTCTCAGTGACATTCAAAACTTATTTCCAGAGCCTTCCTCAGCTGAAACATTACTATTAACACACACTTAAGCTCTCGTGAAACATGTTAATATGGAAACCTAAAGTTTGAAGAAATGCTAAAATTAACGTTAATTTTCTGTGAGGTATGAAAATTTAAAGTAGAAAATTTATTCATGTTTTCATCAAAGGATGATATCTTCCATTGTAAACTTAGTGTTTAAAGTGTGTTTCATATAATATCAATAACATGCTTGAGAGCTTTCTCTCTTCAATTTCTGTAAATTTTATTGTCTCTTGGTTAACATTTTTTATGTTTTAAATGTTTGGCGTTGGAGTGGACTATGTAGATAACAAATTTATCATCTATGATAAAGTACTGTTGAACATTGTTCTCAATCAGTTTATCTTCAATGTTCAATGTTATCTTTGCATCACGTAATAATAGAGAATGTTGGCCACACTTCAACACTGTAGTGAATTTGAACCGTATCTTTGCAGTACATAATAAATAAGTTAGGTACTGCAGATTGTGTATTACTGCTCGACAATCTAAAGTGATGCATGTTTCAAGGATTGTGCTGTCCCTGCTAGTTCTAGCAGTGTGTGGAGAGGTAAAATAAGTATATTTTGTGCAGATTCAGTTTGCTTGGGCAGTGCCAGCTTTATTAAATAATGTCAAGCATGATGTATTTTAATAATTCTCTGTACATTGATGCTGACGTCAAGGTCGTAGCCAGGATTTTTCTACACAACCATTATATATATTTTTTATGAGTAAGTTTTCTTTATAATTAAATTTTAAAAGAAAATTAATTGCAACAGAAGACTTTTAGAACTAGCATTTACACAAAGAATTTTAAGTAATGCAATTCCTGCCGCTCTGCATACGTGGCATGTCAGGATTCAAGGGATATGAAATATATTACTGTAGCCCACTAAGGATTATATTATCTTCACAAGATAATATCTCTGTAACCTTATGTAGCCAAGTTGATGTAATTTTCTTAGTTTGTCTTTGCTTTTTTTTAAATCCTGGAAAGAAGTGTCTGGATCCCCTTTCTGGCTACATTCCTGCTGACTTGGTACATTCCTCCTGCCTGGCTACATTCCTACAGACATGGTACATTCCACCTGCCAGGCTACATTCCTGGTAATTTCCCTGGCGGTAGGTTAGTGGTGTCTGGGCACAATAGATGCAAGGTTTATTGGAAAACCTGTGACTGGTAGTATTCCATTTAGCTGTGCATCAGTGGTTACGAAACCTAATTTTCTACCAGTTTTGGAAAATATTTTACGATGAAAGAGTTTGCAAGTAATCTGTTTTCCCAATTTGTGATTTGGAAACTTGGATCACTAGTCATCATTACCGAGGCATTGGGGAAAAATTTCTCAAACAAATTTTGTTGTTCCAGGCACCAGACTTACGTACTCATTCTGGTGCAGTGTGATCCAATATATGCTTCAGTTTTTATACGTGTTACTTCACTTGTTAATCCCTCCATAACCAAAATATGCGTAGTGAAAATTTTCTTGTAAAATAATGTTTTGAAGTTTGGGGGCTTCAGTGGGATTTTTTTTTTATTGTTTGATTATTTTGTCTTCTCTCGTTAATAAACTGATTGCTGTGTGATGAACTTGCTGTTACAAGGTGACGTGTGCTGTGACGACGGCTCACGTAACTGTCGTGCAAGGTGTTCTGCGAGGAATCCAGCAGACCTCCAGAGCTTCTGGAAAGCCCTACTACAGCTTCCAAGGCATTCCTTATGCAAAGCCTCCGGTCGGGCCACTGCGATTCAAGGTAATACTGCTGAGATAAGTGTTCTATACTGTTATGTTGCCATGCAAGGAATATCTGAACAAGGGCATTTTTTTTTTACAGGTTCAAGTGAGGTATTAAGCTATCATTCCACATAAATTATTCCAAATAACTATGCTATCCAACCATTTACCAGTATTTTCCTCTGAAACCATGGAAGCATATTCATCTGTCAGTTAGAGGTATACCAGGCTTGGGAAGCACTTTAAACTGTAAATTGTAAATATGTTTGCTACTAATTTTTTCATGTTGGACAGGCTGCAGAAATTTGTTGTATTCAGACTTATTTTGTATAAGTCCACTTATATCAGCCTGTCAATGTTGAAGGTAGACTTACTTATGTTGTAGTAACATACATCCTGCTTATAACGTTGGCCTTATAACATTCAATAAATGCAAAAAAAAGAAAGCTTTAGAACCTAATTATTCCAAAACTTATCCCATCTGTTAAGTTTAACGTGTTAAAAGGTTAACTTTATACTTAACGTACATTTTAGTTTACAATCACTGTTAGACTATAGATGTAGATTGTTCAAACAGGATTGTATGCAAAAACAAAATGCAAGTGTGCCAGAACACTAGCGATACACGTTATTGCTGGCTAAAACTGTGTATTCCATTTATCGAAGGTATGTAAATTTCGCAGTTGTTTGTGTTGGCATCCTTGTCTTGAAAACAAATATCAAATCCTTCCATTCCTTGCCATTCTAGTGTGTTTTCTGATGTATGTACATAGTCCTTAAATATTTTAGTTTGCCAACTATGCCACTATGGCAAAAAAAAAAAAAAAATGTTTCCATTGCTGATGTAGAGTTTAATTTATTTCATTTGTAGGTAGGACTCCAGAAATTACACATTTTCAAGTGACTAACTAATTGGAAATAGGCATTCCCATTAGTAACAACATCATCATGAATTATAAGACAATTTTACACAAATGTGGTGTAATAGACAAATAAAATATAAGCTAGAAGCACAATGAAGTTGAAAAATTTTTGTCTTGGTTAAGCAAATTTAAGCATAGATTGTATCCACCAGTGGTTTTAACATTAAATTTGTTTATGTAGCTTGATGAGTCCGTTGTTAAATATTTCAAACAATGACAAGTGCTCAATTGATATTTCCTGCTTTCTTTTTAAGTGAAACTTCTAATGCGACTTCCAACAAGGTTGCATTAAACGTTTAATGCTACCATGGAGGGGGTATGAAAGCACTGTTGCGTTAAACGTTCAACGCTCCTGGGGAGGGGGAATAGAAAGAGACAGAGCAAGAGTGAATGCGTAGCACTCGAACGCATGCGCGAGTGTTAGCAACGAGTAGCATCCAATATTCCAACGCAAGAGGGAGAGAGAAAGAAAGATACACAAAGGTAGAAAGTAGGAGAGAGAAAGAGAGTGAGTCGGTAGATCCCAAGCACACGCGCGTAGTATTCTTGCTATGCATTGTAAGCAATGTTAATAAAGTTTGTCTTAAAGAAACAATATGATTTCACTAAAAATCAATTTCTACCCCTTCCTATTTTAATTTCCACATCACGATATTTCACTTCTTCCGTGCGGAGGGACTCCACGCACTATTTCTTTTCCTTTTGCCCCCTTGAAAAATGTTATAACAGGGTTCTGCTGTAAATATGAAAATTAAAAGTTCAACTAAACATTTTTTGAAACTACAATATCAATGGATTAGTTTTTAATACCTACTATTGAGTTGAATCCAAAAATCAATAGCAATGTTAAAAGTCCAAAATCATTATACATTTTCTTGTGATATTTCTCTGTAGGCCTTTAGCCACGTCTCTAAAGTATTAGCTATGGACTGCTGTAATTTACTTTGAAAAAACCATAAATATAAATTAAAAATTTAAAAATATTTCCTATTTTAATAGAAAATAAAATAAATGAGGCAAATTTTGCTTAATTTTGTTTTTTGTCTTGCATTGTGGTGTTATGTGGTGTATTGACATCCATTTCGGTGTTTGGTGGTGTATTGTCTTTAGTTTTCCTGTTATTTCGCTTTTATCACTATTCACCATATAATCTTGCCTCTAGTAATACAACGTGGACCATGGAGGTGTACAGGATTTGTCCATACTATCCCAGCCAATGTCAGTACACCATCACGATCTTGGGTTTTCAGAGCTTTCAGGTAGCATGGTCCTGTCACCGTACCACTCGGGCTTGCTTCAACGTAGGCTGAATCCAGTGCTTGGGAGGATCAAACCATGTACACATCCTTGGCCATTCTAATCTTCAAATACCATCATGTATCCTCAGCATTCATAATACGTATCTGATATGTGAGGAAAAGATGTGTAGAAAAATTTCTGAATAATTTCATGAGTTTAAACATTAATAGTGTAGTTAAAAAGGACTACAATATTAATCGCTAATGTAGCCATCAAAAATATTAGCCAGCAGCTAGAATGCTCTGAGGTAGTTTATTTAGCACTTCAGGGAACATTTTTGACACAAAAAGAAATTGATAATATATATCTGGAACATGTAAATATTAGGAATGGACCCAGTCAGATCCTGGAACCCTCGAATATGTAGTCGTTGCAATATTTGAGATTGAGGGAAAAGATTCCAGGTTGGAGGAAATGTAGTAAATTCAAAATTTTAACTCTGACAAGTCTGAAGTTTACTAAGTTTATTTTTCCCCTTCATATCTGCCCTATTATCATTGCTTAAGATATTGTACATTTAATATGTATGTATATAAACCAATTACAATATTTATTGACTCATATTTTTGGACTCATATTTTTGAAACAAACATTTAAATGGTTGAATGTTTCAACACCATAGTTATAAAGATTCTGATTTGAGAGGTTGATTCGAATTTCAGATTCTGATACTAGAAAATTGAGGTTCGACCCATTTGCTAAAACATTCATACCTATTTATTGGAGCATCCATAGTAATTGCCCAAAAACAAAGCTAGTGACATGGAAATGTTTAAATAATAAAATAAGATATGTAGCTGATGAGGTTGAGTGATCCCTAAGTAACTTCCACCAAAGCTTTGCGTAAGTTTCAAATAAATGTCAGTTTTTTAAGGATTAGTATATGTTTTAGATGTCCTGAAATACACTAGTGTGAATGCTGATTCCTTTTCCAGGCCCCGCAAGAGCCACTGTCGTGGACCGGAGTACGAGATGCGCTCCACGAGGGTGCCTCCTGTCCGCAGGTTCGAAAGAATCATGAAGACTGCCTTTTCCTCAACGTGCACACACCTCAGGTGAAAATCCTTGTCCTCACAATGAGCATTATAAGTTTTACAGCACCATATTTTGTAATTTGACAAGGGATTATACTTTGGACACTTCTTTAAAACAAATTTTTCTGGACTAGTGCCATTTGAATTAATAATTACAGTTGTAGTTATTTGAGTGACTTAATTTTTTTTCTCAGCTAGTATACCAAAAATATTTAGTTTGTATGAACTTTTAATAACTTCAGAATGCTTGGGGTATAATATTGTATGTACTCTCAAACATAAATTAGTGGTAAACAGCTCAAAAATTAAACTGGTAAAAAATTTACGTGTCCAAGGAAACCGGAGAAAATCTCCCTAAAAACTTAATATGGTTACCATCTGTGAGCAAGTGTGATTCAAAGTCTACTTCCTTGAACTCTGCACCACTAGTCATCATTTATGCTCAGCACATACTATAGATTTAGAACTTCTTGTAGCACTCACTTTCACAAGGATTAATCATTTGTCGTTTTATATTTCTTGGTCATCTCGTGCCTACGTATAATTTAACCATTAACCATAATAATATCATTTTTCAGCATTTTTCTTGAAAGTCATTCAGGTACACATCTTGTTTTTAATCACCATTCTTAATCTTCCCCTTGTTGGAATTATTTCTTTGTATTATATTTGTCTTATATTGCTTTATATTTAAGCTGGGTTTCACACATTATGTTGATTTTTTTAAATTTTCTTGTCATTACTATTAGTTAAGGGCTATTTGTAAGTATAACACTACACCATTCTTGCATATGTTCTGTCACAAATATTTTCAATGGATATTTACTAAGAGTTGTCGTGAGGGGTGTTTTCGAATCGGCGTACGTTTATATCTTGGGCGCCACCACGTGGATGGGCAAGTGTACCCGGCTACCGACTCTGTCCCAGGGCCATGACGTGACCCATGTGGAGCTAGGCTCACTTCCCCCCGCTAGCACTCACCGGCCCGCTCTCAGTGGCGGGCATGCTATGTTACTGCTTGTGGGGTCTTGAGGCGCCCCACACACCTCTGTCTCTGTGCTGGGAAACTCATGGTCGAGAATTAAGTGCAACAAGTCGGGTGAATATTGAGCTTTATTGGCGCCGACACGTACTATCAAAACGCACACAGAAAACAGCACATAGTCCAGGTTTCTTGCTGACCAGGACACCGCGTGGCCCGGCTCCGAAAGCATAAGTCTGCCGATTAATCTTAAAATGCTCCGGGGAGCTTTAATTAATTAAGTTAAACAGTCTGCCGCCGGGGTAGGCCTCGAAGGTTGATTAAAAAAGGTTTAAAAAATAATTACGATGGCGGATGTTAACGGATCGGTTACAAGCAAAATTTGAAGTTGACGAGGTGCTGAGGTGCGTCCTACCCCGCACGGCGAACGGAAGAGACTGCCCCGGGCCCCGGGTGTCATGGCCGCAGGAAGTGCTGAACTTACCGTTAGTACATTAATATTAAAGACAAACATAAATATTAATACCTATTAAAAATTGCAAGTTAATTAAGATTTAAGGATTACATATTACAGATATTTAAGAATTACATTATTTAAAAAACATACAGTCTCCACTGCTCCAGTTAAGGTGGGCGCCGAAAGGGTTTGAAATAGAGGGTGTCGGTGGGAGAATAGGGGGTCGGCAGTGGCGTGAGGCACATCGGGCTTAGGGAGGGCATAGCCCTGGTCGACGTCAGAGTAATGTATCAAGTGTGAAAAGTCACGCATGTGTTTGTAATTGTTATCTTTGCTCAAATTTTTACACCCATTATGTTACACTTGGTAAATATACGTTGAAAACATCGGTGACAACATATGCAAGATAGGTATTATGTTAAATGTACAGAAACAGCCCTTCACTACTGGTAATGAGAAAATGGCATGTAAAACCCAGCCTTTATTTTTATATTTTGTTCTTGCCTTTTATTACAAATAGGCCCAGATTAAAAGACTTGGAACACCCTCCCCTACCCCCTCACCACTCTATTCTGAAATAAGGCCTTTTCGTTAGGCACTCAAATATTCATTTAGCTCCAAAAATTTTGATTTATACACATTAAGGGCAATTTCTTAATGTTATGAATGTTATGATATTAATAGCACTATTTAATATTTATAAAAGCTTATTTTCATTTACTAAAATAAATTGAAATCAACACAAAGGCATTTTTGTTGTCATTCTTATTTTTGTGTTTTTGTTTACTAATTGTTTTTTGTGTTGAATAAAATTTTTAATTGTACACATCTGGAATATTTTTAGACTTCTCTCATGTTTGGGCTTTGTATAAATTAGTGATGGTTCGAATCCCATTTTTCTCGAATCCGAATCTCAAATCCGAATTCCAAACAGTACCTCGAATCCACCCCTCGAATCCAAATACAGTTCTCAAGGGTTAATTATAAAATAATTTATAAGTCAAGAGAAAAAATTAAACATTATGCAGAATTATTTAACCCTTTAAATTTTAATTTAAAAAAACAAGGATTTTGACACGGTCTGGATCAAGACGATTCCGTTTTTGGTCACATATGTTTCCTGCAGTGCTGAACAAACGTTCAGAGAACACTGTCGCAGGTGGTGAACACAAATATTTTTTGGACAGTTTATGTAGCCTGGGTGAACACGCAGACTGAGTTTTCCAGTATTCGAGAATGTTTATTTCTGGGTTAACTGTAGGATCACGTAAGAATCTGGTCACTTCATCAATTGCTGTAGAATCCGACTTGGTGGATTTAAGGCATTCAGGCATTATCTGTGAGTACAGTGATTCATGTATCCACGGAAATCGGAAAACGAAATTCAACATCCGACAGAACAATATTTTGTTAGTTACCAACTTGACATTTCTTTAAAGTCCCAAATGAAGGTAAACGCTTTCCTGAAATATTTAATGGAAACTGAAAGGCCCCATCTTGGCTTCAATGGTTTTAGACCATAAGAAATATTGTCGTGCGTCTTTTAAAATTAAGCCTCACTAAAGCATAATATGCCCGAAGTTAAAAGTGACGGGTTGTTTTCTCTAGTTTACCCATTAAAATTTTTTATATTAATATTAGTTATTTTTTATGTTGCTCAAAATGATTGGCTAACAAATTCATTCATGGAATTCTCAGATAATACATATTGTTACGATCGCGCTTGGCTGCAGTGCTGGCGTCGCCACGCTCGTTCGGCCTGTCTGCGCCCCCTTCCACCTGCATCGTCTCCCTGGTATATCGTGTCATACTATCGCGCGACATCCTGACCGTCGCAGCGCGCACCTGCCTCAGATCGGGTTACTTAAAAGAGGCAGCACTGCGGAATAAAAGGACTCAGACGCCTTTATCGGCGTTCTTAGAGCAGCCACCGCGTCCTTCGAGGACTCACGACGCGTTTCTGGGCATTTCGACGGCGAAGGTCGCGAGATATCTCGGAGACATGCCCGATTGTTCTGGATGGGAACGCATACCTGCCAACTTTTACGGATTGTCCGTAAGTTTTACGGATTTTAATACTGTTTTACGGACGTCTTTAATATCTTACGGATTAATTTTTGCGTGGTGGATTATTACCGTTCACTGTACCGGCCATGTATACCTGCCAACTTTTACTGTACCAGCCATGTTACCGACGCACCGATGGAAGGCGGAATGAAAACAAAACAAGAGATAGATAGTTATTTGTATATGGTTTGGACTGGACGGTCTACGGTCGTTTTCCACTTACCGCAACGAAAAAGTGCTTCATTAAATGGAGGAATGGACCACAATTGTGACGTCAGCCCTACCTCCTTGGTCTGTTCCTTGTTCCTTATATTATGTAAAAAAAAAAAAATGGCTGATTATTGTTCGTAGTTCCAATGTAGTGCTGTGCAACCGTTTTTTTTTTTTTTTCCCGTGTGTATTTACGTGGTGGGAACCATGAGTAAGCTAGCCAACAAGAAATATATTCAGACTTACTGTGGTGCGTATAACAACGAATTCCCGTGTATTCTGAAATCGCAAAAAGGAAAAACGTTTGTGTTTTGCACAGTGTGCCGGTGTGATTTTAGTATTGCTCATGGAGGTAGGTCTGACATAACTACACAAGTTAAGTGTCCGAAGCATAGGAAAAACGTGCTTTCTACAGTAA
The DNA here is from genome assembly GCF_032445375.1 of Bacillus rossius redtenbacheri. Lineage (NCBI taxonomy): Eukaryota > Metazoa > Arthropoda > Insecta > Phasmatodea > Bacillidae > Bacillus > Bacillus rossius. Next base: position 128,671,924 of record NC_086330.1, on the reverse strand, counting down.
TTCAGAATGTGAGCGCATTTTCAGTATGCTAAAAAAAAAAAAAACACCAATTTAGATCCTCCATGTCATCTGAAACCTTGCAGTCTATTTCTGTTTTGAAATCAAGGAATTGTGTTTGTTATGAACAAAGGTTTACCTCAGATTTATTAGGTAAAGCAAATAAGGCAACTGCTGCATATTCAAAGTCTTAAATTTTCATCAAGAATGATAATCAGGAGATGACTGAAATATGTAACAAACATGTGATATAGCAAGGTATGTCTTTAAGGAATCTTGTTTAGTGAATACTATTGCTTTTGTTTTGTACTTGATCATTTTGCTTTTCATATGCATGCTGTGTAAATTGGCACATTCTGGATATGTTTAGTTTCCCAGTACATTTACAATATTGACTGTGTGAGGTTTTCATTCTAGGCCATCGATATGCCCTTCATGTCATTAGCAAATTAGCAGAAACCAAATGGAATAGAAAAATTGAAAATAATTGCACATAAAGCATGTAAAAAATTGCCGCATTGGATTTACGATACATTTTCCCAATTTAAAAGTTTTCTTGATGACCAAACTAAAAAGTTGGCAGGTATGGGAACCTAAGGGCTATTTAAGGAGGTTGGGCCGACCTTCGAGTCAGTCAGTCAGTCGGTGACTGAGTGAGTTCTCCCGCGGCGGAGTTTCCGGGCGATAGTGCCGCAGGTGCGGCAGAGTGGCGAAGTCCTTGGACGAAGGTTCCAGGGCAGGGAGTGAGTAAGTTCAGTGGAGTCGGGAGTTTTCCCGCGGCGGAGTTTCCGGGCGATAGAGTCGCGGGCGCGGCGGAGCCGAGTGAAGTTCCGAGTGAGGCGTCGTGTGGGATCTCGGCGAAGGGTGTGACGGCGGCGGCGGAGTGCGGCGACGGAGTCCCGCGGCGGAGACCCACGAGGGGTGCTGCGGTCAGAGTTGCGCCGGAAGTGCGGCCCAGCGAGGTGTGTGAAACGAGTGACTGGGGAATTGGCATTTCTTTAAGTGTAGTTAATTATTTGCCAAATTAGAAGATTAATTGTAAGTGACAAGTAGTGGTAATAAATAAAACTGTGTGTGAAATAAAATCTATTAATTGGGCTATCCTATACGAACCCCCGCGGGAAATCGTAACATTTTGGTGTCAGAAGTGGGATAGCCCTAATTAATAGATTTAGGATTCAGTTACAGTATTAGAATTAAAAGTTAAGGATAGAATTTAGTTTACGAGAATATAGTTAGTGTTTAGAATTTCAGTGAATTTGAAATTTTCTAGAGTTAGTTTGAGTATACTGTAGTCAGTGTGTTTTGAATGTAAGAGAGATATTTTTAGTTTAATAAGGTTCGGCTAGGTCATTTAAAATTAAGAACAGTATTAGAAAAAAATTATTTAGGTTGATTAATTAGTAAATGCTTTAGAAAGAGATGGCTGCTGAAGAGTTAAGTGTAGAAGATATCAGGAAGATAAGGGTTATCCTGGAAGAAATGGTGAATGACATGAGGGCATGGATAACCAGTATGAAGAACTCTGCGAAAGAAGTGAAGAGTGAAAATAATGTGGGTAAGGACCATCATGAAGAAACGAAGAGCGGGTCAAACAATAGCCTAGAGGAAATGAATAAGGATCAGAATGAAATGAAGAATGGTCAGGAAGAAATGAAGAATGAAAAGAAGACCGAAATGAAGATAAACCTGGAAGAGAACAGCCAAGAGAAGAACAGCCAAGAGGAGACCAGCTAAGAGAAGACCAGCGAAGAGACCAGCGAAGAGAAGACCAGCGAAGAGGAGACCAGCCAAGAGAAGACCAGCGGAGAGGAGACCAGCCAAGAGGAGACCAACCAAGAGAAGACCAGCGAAGAGAAGACCAGCCAAGAGAAGACCAGCCAAGAGAAGACCAGCCAAGAGAAGACCAGCCAAGAGAAGACCAGCCAAGAGAAGACCAGCGATGAGAAGACCAGCGAAGAGAAGACCAGTGAAGAGAAGACCAGCGAAGAGAAGACCAGTGAAGAGGAGACCAGCCTAGAGGGGAACAGCGAAGAGGAAATTAGCCAGGACATGAAGATGAAAGAAGAGCTGAAGTAAAGAACAGAAGTAGTGAAGATGAGTTACAAAGTAAGGAACATTGAAAAAGAAGAAATGAAGATAAACGAAAGAGAGAGGGGAAAATGCCAAGAAAAGCTGAAGAAAAGCCGAGAAGAGAGTCAAGAAGAGATAGAGAAGTGCAAAGAAGAAACGAAGAAAGACCAAGAAGAGACTCAGGAAGACCAAGAAGAGGTGAAGAAAGACCAAGAACAGGGGAAGAAAGACCGAGAAGAGAAAATGAGAACACAAGGAGTCATGAAGAGGGTACAAGGAGAAACTAAGTGCAGTCCAGGTGAGACACAGAAGAACCAAGAGGGCACGAGTAACCAAGAAGAGACGAAGAAGAGCCGGGAAGAAATGCTGTGCGAACAAGTAGCTGCGAGAGAAGAAATGGAGAGAAAAAGGGAAGGAACAAGGAAACTGTTGGAAGGCAATAAGCAATGCACTCAAGAGTATCGGGTCCGTCCAAGGCAACGGTCAGCCCGTCTCGGGCAGCTGGCTGAACGACATGGGGCATCTGCGACGCAGAAGTGTCGCCGGGTGACAAGAGAAGCTACATCTAATGAGAGAGAGGGTTATCTGGTGAGACTGTACAGCCCGCGATGGAGGAAAGGCAGGAGGCCTAAACTTCGAGAAGCATGGGGACCTCCAGGAGGAGATGCATTACCTGTTCGGGACGAACAGGTTTAAGGAGGGGGCAATGTTACGATCGCGCTTGGCTGCAGTGCTGGCGTCGCCACGCTTGTTCGGCCTGTCTGCGCCCCCTTCCACCTGCATCCTCTCCCTGGTATATCGTGTCATACTATCGCGCGACATCCTGACCGTCGCAGCGCGCACCTGCCTCAGATCGGGTTACTTAAAAGAGGCCGCACTGCGGAATAAAAGGACTCAGACGCCTTTATCGGCGTTCTTAGAGCAGCCACCGCGTCCTTCGAGGACTCACGACGCGTTTCTGGGCATTTCGACGGCGAAGGTCGCGAGATATCTCGGAGACATGCCCGATTGTTCTGGATGGGAACCTAAGGGCTATTTAAGGAGGTTGGGCCGACCTTCGAGTCAGTCAGTCAGTCGGTGACTGAGTGAGTTCTCCCGCGGCGGAGTTTCCGGGCGATAGTGCCGCAGGTGCGGCAGAGTGGCGAAGTCCTTGGACGAAGGTTCCAGGGCAGGGAGTGAGTAAGTTCAGTGGAGTCGGGAGTTTTCCCGCGGCGGAGTTTCCGGGCGATAGAGTCGCGGGCGCGGCGGAGCCGAGTGAAGTTCCGAGTGAGGCGTCGTGTGGGATCTCGGCGAAGGGTGTGACGGCGGCGGCGGAGTGCGGCGACGGAGTCCCGCGGCGGAGACCCACGAGGGGTGCTGCGGTCAGAGTTGCGCCGGAAGTGCGGCCCAGCGAGGTGTGTGAAACGAGTGACTGGGGAATTGGCATTTCTTTAAGTGTAGTTAATTATTTGCCAAATTAGAAGATTAATTGTAAGTGACAAGTAGTGGTAATAAATAAAACTGTGTAGTGTAATAAAATCTTTAATTGGGCTATCCTTTACGAACCCCCGCGGAAAATCGTAACAATATTTTAACGTTGGTAGTCTACACAAACCAAACTTGGTCCTAAAAAAATTAATAAATAGAACGTGTATCAGCATATTTAAAATTGAATTGTGATTAAAATAATAATTGTATAATGTATTAATTTTTGTCATTCATTATTTAATTGTTATTACTACATGTGCGACCATAACTTGTGATGAAAGTCGGCATTATTGTCGTATTACTAAGTAACAGATTTCTCGGTAAAGTTATTTTAAAAAAACAAGATTCATATTTAGTCTAGATCCTAAATGTGCTTTATTTTGTTAGCATATTCTGAGAATACATATGTGATTTATGCCTTATTTAATGCCAATGTAGCGACAATGCATCCATGTTCATGAACATAAAGTAAGTTTCCCAAATCAGTACATGCTTCATAATTTTTTTTATATAATAACGAATTAAAAGTACAATACAGTAGAACCTCGTTAATCCGTGATGCGCTAATTCGGGAATCGGATAATCCGGGACGATTTAAATGAGAAGAAGAAAAAGAGAAGTAAAAATTGTCAGCGCTTAAAATTAACGTCACGCGGGCCGGCGGCCGGCAAACACTACAAGCCATCAGGTGGGCCGCCAAACTCTGCAACGCTGTTTGTACCGACCCTTTGTGTCGCCCCCCTTTCAGCTGTCACATTTGTCACTCTTTAAACTTGAGGGGGATATCCTGACGTCTGCTTCCGGTCTCCCTTTGTTTGTTTCCACCGGCCAACGCACGGCAGGCGCCTGGCGAGTGACGTGTCTGGCTGGCATTCGGGCGAAGATGAGGGGGGGGGGGGGGTGCAAGGTCAGCACGATCTTATCTCTCTCTCTTCGGCTGTTGTAAATGGCTGTAGTAAATGACCGTGACCTAATGGCTAGGCAGTGCTGTATTTTTTTAAGCCGAGACACTAATTCGAAGATGGCCGGCCCTTACCGTGAACGGCCTTAACCCAGCTGCACGCCGGTGTCTGAGAAGCTTGACAAGACCTTCCGGGCTTTTAATCGCTAGTCCGTGAAATTCTGTAATCCGTGATTATCTCGTATTAACGAGGTTCTACTGTACCTCAATAGGATGTGTTCCAAGGAAAACGTAAACAGGCCAAGTAAATTGTAAGCATTTAAGTTTTTAAAGTACTACATTTACATCAATATTTTTCCCCGAATCCCGAATCTTTTCCGTCGAATTTCGAATCTTTCGAATACTAGAGATTCGGTAGGATTCGAGGATTCGAGGATTCGACCGGCCCATCCCTAGTATAAATTCATGACGGTTGCTGTGTGAGGTCTAAAATTTAAATATCCTGGCCGTAACTACCGTATTTACTCGCATATAGGTCGCGGCAATTTTACCAGATTTTATGGGGAAAAAAATGAAGTGCGACCTATATGTGAAGAAAATTTTTTTTAAATTTTTGAGGAATTTTTTTTGCAATACAGTAGAATCCCGCCGATGCGACCCCCCTCTGATGCGTCCATTCCGTTTATACGACCGTTTTTTGAGCAACTGTGAAAAATTTGAGCAGAGAAAGTTGAAAATTTGAGTAAAATCAGCTGAAAAACAAGTCTGTTGCACTTTGTTGGGCACTATGTGTTCACGTTCATCTTGGCGAGCGCTGTACTGTAAGCAGGCAGGCATATAGAAGACGGCTAAAAATAGATACCACCCCTCTTGACTGTCCACGCGGCAGTGTCTAGCAGAGCTCGGCGCGTCCACTATCGCACGAAAAGCCGTCTCAGCTGTCATGAAACTCGTCCGGCCAGGCTGGTGTGATGTGACACTTACCTCTCCCATCCCCTGCTAATTCTTCAAGGCTCATCCCTCCCAGAGCCACAAACCATGTAAAAACACCCTCCCCCCCTTTTCCAACTAACATTTCAACACATTCTCTGCCTTATTTCAACCTTCTGCGTGAGAAACTGTCAGCATCCTCCTCCCGTCCCACACCGCGTGCGGCAAAAGCCAGGTTGTATAGTCCATTCTCGGTAAAATAAATATTTTTATGGGCTTATACGACTGTCCTTCGCCGTTAATAAATATTTTATAAGTTTAAGTTATTATGATACAATTTGTTTATTAGTCACACAGCAGTTTCTGCTGAAAAATCACTAATACCTCGAATTTTATTGAATATAAAAATTTATCAGGGCCGTAAATATATTTATTTTATTGCATAGTTACTTCTCCATCTGCATTCGAACAAGTTTTTTTCTTTTATTTTTTACGCTGTGAAGAGTCGTGGAAAAGATAATTGCTTGAGCTGTCAAAATAAACATCGCTGACGGCAAGGGCGGGAGCACATCCTGTCGGTCTGTCGTTGTGATTATCTACTCCAAAAACATGTCACAGCAATTCAGGATATCATTGTTCTTATATCTATTGTTTATAGCAGAATGTTTTCTACCTGATCCACACAAGTTCCTTCGCCTCGTTTTGAACGAAAATAACAATCAGCCGGCTAGCATAGCCGAACTCGCGTGACCTGAATTCACTTAGCGTGAGTATTTATCGGAACCCATAACGAAAACCGCTGTAGATATAAAAAATCATAACATGCCTTTTTTATTCGTAATTAAATTTACTACAACTTTTATTCTGTGAATTTTTTCAATACAAAGCACTGTTTTCGAGTTATAGTCTACAATTAAGACATTTTAAGAAGTCAGGTATCTAACTTGACTTCAATTTTCTATATTCGGTTATTACGAGTACTTGTTACAACAATTTATCACGCCATTATCATCTCTCGTAGTAGCTGAGTTTTACAGTACCCGTTAACTCTTTCGTGCACGGCGCGCCGGCCGTTCGCGTCATTAAATTACCGGTGCGACCTAAATGGGGGGATTCTAAAATACCAAATTCAAGACCTCAAATTATGGGTGCGACCTATATGCAATGGCGACATATATGTGAGTAAATACGGTATATATGCATGTCAATTTTCCATTACTGCTATAATGTAGAAATAGGCCTGGGCACTTATTGTTATTCTGCCCCTTCAGTCTAGTACCTGGCACTGATTACTAGTTAGTGCCAGTTTTGTAGAGAACTACTATACTTCACTTGTCTGTTGTTCACTCCACTACCAGCCATCACTCGTATCTCCACTGCATGCAGTAATGCATAAACCAGTTTATGTAATAGAAAGCATATTCTGGCATCTTGGTTGGAAAGCTTCAATATGCAAAAAAAAGTTTTTTTCTTTGTCACTTTTAATTTCAATGATAAAACTATTTCTGTCAAACCAATGATGAATTATATTGGGTACATTTCATATTCGTAATTTCACGTCTTTCTATGTCAGGCCCTCTGAATTTTGGATTGTGGATTAGGCATTCTATGTGATTATACTGAGTTTAAAGTATATTTTAAAACATTTCTAATAATTATTAACTACAAATTTTTTATTCCCAACCACTTTATTTATTGGATAGGGTTTTATGTTATACTGCTGTAAGCAGATGCTTAAGGCTATCACACACTGTTGATTTTTTTCATTTTTTGTCATTTCATTTTTTTAAGGGCTAATTCTAAATTTTTACTCTATACCTCCCTTGCATTTCAATTTCTGCCACAAATACTTTAACAGATGTTCACTTAGTGTAAGAAGTCGGGCAAGTGATAATAATTTCGAAGATATGCACACTTTTTTTCAATATTACACAGGTATCAAGTTAAAATTTTAGAATTGCCCTTAAAAAAAGAAATGAGAAAAAAATTTAAAAAAATCAACGTGGCCTGTAGGACCGGCCTTAAGGCAAATTAATCTCTAAGACAATATTGGACTCCAAACCACTAAGATACCAACTAGTTGCTCGTAAATGTGAGTCATGCTGGGATGGTGGAATTGAACCAATAGCCATTGTCCCACTAGCATGACGCATGACGCGCAGACCTTATCACTTGGTTATTGATTGTTTAAACTTCAAAACACTAACTGTAATCAACTGAGTTTGAAATATTTTCATTACATATTGTTAAATTTCTTTTAAACATAAATATAATGAGTTTATCATCTTCCATTAGTGTTAACGGCGCGGGGTTCGCTGGACTTCGTACGGCTATACTAATGGGAAAAAATAAGCCACATCTCCCATTAACAGTAATGGTATATAAAAAAAATTCAGTGAAAATTTATTACAATGCTGTATAATGTACCGGAGAGAAAATGAATAGCACCGATGGTTTCCCGACTCGTGCACGCAATGTACAACTGATGTACCCGTACTTCGCTATGGCAGTCTACAGGCAGATCACTCTTGCGCCGCTCATTATACATGCCCCTCCTTGTGGGTATGCCACTGCCGCACGATGCCCGTTGCCATGGAGACGCAGAAGGCATGAACAATGCAAAATCCTGTTCTCATGCAGACAAAGTACCCACTGTTGCCTGGTTTTAACCACCCATGGGATCTAATTTTCGGAAAATGTCATCCTGCGTAACATAAGGTACATTACTGTGAAGTTTCAAGTCTGTAAAATATATATACTTGAAAAAAAAAGGCAATTTTTGATATTTAAAGTACCCGCAAAAATTTCAACGGTGATGAGGACTGCACTAACAATGAAATAGTCGTTGCCATAGAGACGAATGAAGCATCAACAAAGCAACAGCCGTTGCCATTGTGATTTCCTACCAAAATATGGAAATTTTGATATATTATGCCCCCGAAACTCCCCTTGGGATCGGATTTCCGCAGAATCCGTTCTTAGTGAGCGTCTACGTCACAAAATGAGTAACTATGCTAAATTTCAAGTCAATCGGGTGTATAGTTTTAGAGATCTCGTGAGTAGTGAGTCAGTGAGGTATTTTATCCCCTTGGGGGTAGAATTAATCAAAATCCTTTCTTAGCGGATGCCTACGTCATAACATCTACCTGCATGCCAAATTTCATCCCGATCCGTCCAGTGGTTTAGGCTGTGCGTTGATAGATCACTATGTCAGTCAGTCACCTTTGAGTTATATATATTTAGATATGCATTTTCATTAAGCTGTTGTAAAATTGTACTAAAATGCAAGCAAAAATTTATTTCACCCATACTGTAAATAAAATACACTTTCTGCAATTCTTCCCGGACTTGATGGCCAGATTCTGCCGAATTAATTGATGAATCTGGCTAGATTTCTTCCAAATCACCAGCATTTTCGCACAACAATCGCTGAGCAGCTTGGTATTGTTTTATTGCTTATGACATGTTTCTTTTAGTTTTTAAATATCGTTTGTCATTCCTTAATTTCTGGGGAGCCATTGTTGCAAGAAAAATCAGTGAATGTAAAACAGTACAATTAATTTTCCAAGACTAACAAAGCCTGCATCTAAAACCAGCACTTGGGGGTAATAAACTCGCCACCCACGTATTGGCATTTGATCACCACGCGAACGCGACAGTCAGGTAGGCGAAGCCAGCCCAGGGCGGAGGGCAGCTGAGGTCCGGCAACCCTGTGGCTGGCAGCCAGGCTGTTTACCTGCTCGCTCGGGGGGCGGGGTAGGGTGATGGGGTTGGAAAGCTAATGCTCAGCCAGACTTCACGGCGCCAAGTGAGTAGCGGGTTGCATCTGATATATTTTGGAATTCCAGGCGCCAAGAAAACATGCATTCACCTCTTGATTTGGATCTGTATTACTATTAAGAATATCATGCTTTTTATTGTTTTTTATAAAAGTATATGGTTGTATGTATTTAAAGTTTATATTGATTTTTAATGTAAGTGAATTTTTGCAGTTTTTATAGTGGAATTAGTTGATTTTATGACAGTGCACAAATACTACTGGTCATTTTTTAAAATTTTTAAATTATGTCATTAAATAGTTCACGTATATGACTTGCTTTATATCAAAACTTAGCAAATTTCATCAAGTATTTTTTGAGATCCGTATTGCAAGAAACGCTACAAAACTAAACTTTTATCTCGTGTAGCTCACAAACTACCAGTTTTAGAGACAATTCTTCACTTATGGAAATTTGTTTATTTGTAAACATTATTTAAACACTAAAATCAGGAATAAAAATTTTTGGGTCATACAGCCTTAAGGGGATGAGACAATTTTAAAAAAAACTTGGTTTGTTTTAAAATTAAAAACTGTTTTTGAGAGAATTAATTTCAGTGAATCATCTGCATTTTGTTTAATCGGCTGGAATTTATTGTATTTCACGACAAGGTTTTTTGTTGTAGCTGCCCGGCAGTGGTAGCAGCACCCTGAAGCCTGTCATAGTGTGGATACATGGTGGAGGATTCATCAAAGGTTCTGGTTCTACTAATGGATTTGGACCAGATTACTTCGTCGATGAAGGTGTCCTAATGGTGACCTTCAATTATCGCCTGGGAGTTATTGGTCAGTTCTAATATCTAAAATAATTAATCATTTATGTCTTTATATATGTGTGTGTGTGTACACCAATCCCTCACATAAAACGTCTTACTATTGCGTGAATGCATTTAGTGCTATGTTAATTTTACTGCCCCAATCTTGAATAGCAAGTCTGTAAATGTCAGTTAGCATGAAATCACCACTGGCAAAAAAAAAAGTCAGGCATGACGCCACAAAGTCTGCTTCAACTTGGTAATCAACAGATGTACCATGGCATGTAGTTTACCATACGAGGGAGTAAGAGATACACGCACAGGTCTGACTATGCTGTTGTACAGACATCAACTATGGCAAGTTAAGTTGCGGATATTGAGCCTAAAGGACCAAATGTTTTTACGTCCACGCGTATACTACCGGGATGTACCATTGTCACCTGGCCACAGACCGAGCCGTGACGAACTTCAGAGTCTAGTTAGTAGCAGGGAACTCGCACGCACGAACACAAAGCATTCATCTGCTGGTAACTGTACATGTGCAAGCACCTGCAGTTGGAATCATATTGGAATCACGGCTTCCAAGTGAGAGCGTAATGCATTGTGTTCAAGTATTTGAGACAAAACTATAAGTATTGCGGCAAGCAGAATGCCATTAAAGCCACACATATGTTGGTCGCACTTTTTAAGCAAGTCAACTGTGTGCAAAATCGTATAAAATGAGGACTCTATCAAACGTTTATATAAGTCTGATGCTGTTGGTTGTACTAGTGGGAATATATTTGACATTAGATACCGGCACAAAAAAAAAAACAGATGTTTCACATGGAAAACGTTGTTAAATGAATGGTGCAATGAAAAGAAAATCACGGGCCTGACAGGATTGGTGTGAATAAAGCGGTGATATGTGAATAAGCACTTTATTTTTAGAAAAATTAAAATGTAAATATCTTGACAGAAATATTGGTTCACTGCCAGTTAAAGGATGGTTTGGAAAGTTCATGGACAGGTATGCGACGTGAGTTGAATTCACACCGGGGCCGTCAAGCCAACCAGCCGACTGATGACAAGTACATAACCACCTATCTCCCATTACGCGGTGTCATATTTGTCTTACAAAGTATTTTATGGTAGGCTTATAAAGATAAATGATGTAAAATATTTATCGCTGAGTGTTATTCTACACATTTACATTACAGAAAGAATATTTCCTAACACATTTTCGAACACATTAAGTAGGTAAATTAGCCTTCCTATTTATGGAGACTAATGCTTCAGAATACGTGATTTCGTATAACACTAACAATTTTAGGAACCAATTAGTAGTGCTAAGTGAGGGATTGGTGTATGTATATAGCATTTACTGCCAGTTGAATGGACAAGAGTATCTTGGATAAATGGGCACTATACTAATGCTATATACATGTGCTTCACAACTACCAACACACTCAGTGTGGAGGGCTGGTCACTCCAACTAAAACATACAGCTGTAATAAACAGAAATGGGCATAGCCAGGATTTGTGGAAGAGTGAGGCCAAAAGGAGCTAAAATAATAACTTTTTATAGGCCTGTTTCTGTAAGTCTGGCGGGGAGGGGGGGTATGGAATACTCTCCCAGATAAGTGGAAAATACCACTACTTGTGATTATGGTCTAATACGAGATCAAAGTAAAGGCTACTGTCTAATTTTGCATTTATTTGCATATACTTTAATCATTTTAAGCTGGTTAAGGCCCCCGCCTACCTAGGCACACATACGGTGTGCAGAGCTTCAGGAAAAACCACGCAATTTGAAATCATCTTAAGATATCCGGATGAAGTCTGTCATTGAAAAACATTTAAGAATTCCTTGATGGCAGATAAATATATTTTTTCCTGGTTAAGTTTTTAAACTGAATTTTTATAAAAGTTAAAAAATAAGTGTTTGCAGAGTAATTTTTAGGCATGAAATAATCAGAATCGATTCTTGAAATCACTTTAAGGTACTTGCATTACGACTTTATCTTCATTTCTTCGCCATACAATGTTATGGTTACTACTCAAATATCATAGTTTCACAATGCACCATGAGAAGACTGCGCGCCAGTCCACAGCCTTGCGCTTAGAGGAGATACCTCGCTAGAAGCACCAGCAAGCATCGCACTTATCCCGCCTCACTAACACACATGAACCCCTGAAGAGGCGGACCCCATAATGAGTTGATTCAGAGGGGGCCATAGTCACTCCCTGCCCCTCCCCGTGACCATGCACTTGCAAATGGACATTAGTAATGAGTACATGTATTAAAATAAACAAAAAAAAATAGTGATTCAGATGAGTTAATACAAATTAACAAGTTGTAATTAAATTCTTTACAATACATTGTAGCACTAAAACTTATTAAATTATTTTTATATAATTAGCATCCGAATAAGGTAGTATTTTTGTGTAAGAAGTATATTCATAGGTATACATGGCCCTTTCCAGCCAATTTGAACACTTATCAATTCTTCCTACACAAAAAATTTTACTTAATTCAAAATATTTTTGAAAATATTTACAGTATTAAAGAACAAATGTATTTTCTACCTTGTAATACATATATGCAGAAAGACAAGTAAGAAAATTAAAGTATATACTAAATTTTAAAATTAAATCATTATTTCTCTTTTTTTTCCTGTATCGTTTGCAATGTACTGCTTTGTTTGAAAATTCTACAGCAACAAGCTGTGCACGTGTGACAACGTCCTAACGTTGTAAGGGGTAAAGCTATGAAAAGAGGCACTGAAGTTCTTTTCATCCTAGTCGTACCGCCATGTGTTTTTCCACCTACTCAATAGCTCCACACCAAAGGTTACCGCACCATCTTGGCGGGAGTTTTAAACATCCTAATTATCCAACATACCGCTCGCCTAAAACGTACATATTTTACAACAGTGTTTCATTTACAATTCATGGCATGTTACTTAAATGCAATTAGACAGTGGGCAAACCTTGACTATCGGTCGCTTGAGCAGAGCCATATTCGTGTGAACTGTCATAACTTGCACACACCCATTTTTACCAGGGAACACCTCAATGGTACGTCCAAGCTGCCACTGCAGAGGCTGGAGTCTGGAGGGCCATCAATGGGTCCAAGTCAGAAAATGTTTTGGTGTTAAAGGGGCTAAGTCATTGGATTCAGAGCTCAGTGGTTATATTGGCCTGGAATTAAGCAATCTGTACCTCCTCAGGCGACAGCCATGTAAACCATGACAACCATGAAATTCATTGCTCATGAATTTTTAGGCTCATACTTCCCTATCTTCAACAGTTGTATGAGCTCCCGCGCAATGTTTCAGCAATCTTTGGACAAGGAGCTCCAGTGACTATAGAGCATCCCACTCTTAGCACATGGAAGTAAATGGGAACTTGCTCTCTATCTCTCTCTCTCTCTAACACATGCCGACTGCCATTAGCGCTGTTCTTGTCTCTTTGTGTGCTGTTGCCATATATCATTAGAACTTAAATTGTATTTTTTGTACAAAGCATTTTTGCATATTGTAAGGCATCAAAATAAGTATCAGACAATGTATATTTTGCATGCTTAATTGCATTTTAAGGAGCTGAAAAATTATGTGTATCTTTCTCACTAGGAACTGTTTTGAAGTATTACAAAATTTATCATATCAAAAAATTAACCAACAGGTGTATTCAGTTCACATTTTGTTTTAGGATGCCACCAAATAAATCTCATGACAAAACTGCTCCATGTTTCAGTAATAAGTTTTTTTTTTTTTCCTAAAATGCATTTCCTCAAAAACTGACACATCAAAAAGTTGATCAGCGGCCAGTTTTTTGCTGTTAAAGATAGATGAGGGTTGAAAGCTTGAAAAATATTCATGATGAATGAAATTTGTTTTTAAAAGCAACACCATCTCAATTAATCCTACAATTTTTATGTCCATTATAATAGAGGCTCGCTCTAATACTGCTTTGTAAGAGCAAACATGGTCTTGTGTTTGGAGATGTGGGGTCCTGTCCTTCAAGCAAGTTCAAATATAAAGGCTTCCTTAGTTTAGCTAGTTCCTTCACCACGCATATCTGAATATCAGCCTTCCAGTCAGTGCCATGTCTTGCAACCAAGCGACGCATTGTGTCCAATGACTCGTTACAGTTACACTTTTGGCGGGTTATTTATTCACATGTGTTCTTATTTTCTGCCTTGATCTAGATTACATAAATGTGAACTATGAAAGGTGGAACAGCCAAAAAGGAACTACATTGATAAGCTACGAGGGAGGGAGTGCAAGATTGTGTTGAAAATTTTTGAGTATTTTTCAAAAAAAAAAAAAAAATGAGTGTGAACATTGCAATCATGTAAGCTTCTAAAGTAACTGGCTGTTCCAAGTGAACCATGTATGCCCTTAGGATGAAAATGCAGCTTCATGGTACCGTAAGTACGCCTGATAAAGTAAAATCAAAAAGGAAAGGCAAATAGAAAAATTCCAGTGAAAAAATTTACAATGGCATTTTATAGAGTGGGTTAAGATGGATCGTTCACACCTTTTTTGTTTGCTAACATTTCCGCCTCAGTAAATGTTATTCTAGCAGAATTGAAAAATGACGAATCACTGCCAGATTTCTCTCATACCACCTTGTGTAGGTTCCTTCACGACATTGGGTTTAGTATTTAAGAAGGGGAAACAAAGCAGCATTTATAGAATGTGACGACATAATTTGGTGGGTGCATACCTACTTGAGAGAAGGAAAAAGGTTTAGTGATTTAGGAAAGCCAGTTATCTGTACAGATGAGTCATGGGTAAATGTGAAGCTCAGTATGGAAAAGACTTGGAAAGACTGTGCCGTGTATTAGGGATTTAGGCATGTTTTATTTAAAATTTTGTTATCATAAATATTTTTGGAAAATTTATTTTTTTTAACTCATCTTATATCTTTACGACCAGGCCCTCAGCCTCTGTTCTCAGAGGCGAGCTGATTTTCTTTTTCCCAGCCTAATGCTAGGTTAGCAGTCTGGCTAATATTTCTCCCGTCTATAGGCACTTCGGAGGCCGGCAACTTAATTTCTCCGCATGACTAAATCTGCGTACAGCAGCTTGTGGAGCAGTGCTGAGCCCTGCTAACTCTGTCACGAATTGGTATAAAGTTCACCAGCAGCAAGACACGACAGGAGGATCCCGTGGGCCTTGCGTCCCACAGACCATGCGTTTTTTGAAGCCATCCCCCTCCTGCTCACCCACCCTTTCTTCTCAGAATTGAAGCCAGGAGCGATGACCGCTTGTGAACTCCTGGGGATGGTAACCGAATTCAAGGCCATCTCAGGCTTGAGAGCCGCAGATACGATTCTGGTCTTTAACGACATCTAGCGACGGCTATGGTCACTAACGCCACTTGTGGGCCTCGGCAGCGCTGACACTAGCGCGTTCGCGCGGAGGTAATGACAACCTTTCTCCCCCTTATATCTCGGGCTGCTAGGTGAAAACACTGGTTGCTCCATATACCCCTAGCAGTGACACACTCGTCGGCCACAAGTCGATTTCTTAGTGCTTTTTCTCGCCACCAAAAGATAGCGCCTCAGTCGTGCAGTCACTCCAGTAAGATCTGATATATTTTATGCCGGACACCTTCGGGTGGGCTCGGTAATTTTCGGCTCAGAGCCTAACCCCCCTCCCATTCTCTAGACATCCCGCGCTTATGATATACTGATGATATCCCGCACTGAAGGGACTTCGGTGCGCGCCTCCTGGCTGACTGGTACCTCTTGTAGCTGCGGTCTTCGGCGAATTATCGACATCGCATCTTGCATTAGGTAGTCTTCTCAGACTATAGGGATGAAGTCCCTATCTGAAAATTTAGATTAACCAGTCAGTAGATTAGTAAACAGGAGAGAAACTTAGTATTTTTATATATATATATATATATATATATATATATATATATATATATATATATATATATATATATATATATATATATATTTCTTAATCATGAAGACTTCCGCGTATACTGTGCATCGTGGTTCGGGTTTTCCAAAACGAGTCGCCCTCTCCTGAGCGCCAGGACCAACACCCTGATTTGGTAAGTCTTGACGTCATCCCCCCTTTAATTTCCCTCTATTGGCCTTTTGCGCCATTTAAGTATACTCTCTGGGAACAGGTCTGATTCTTTGGAATTTGGACTTCTGTTTCAGACAGGGTTCCAAGTTTTGGGCCACCAAAATACTCTGCCAGAACCTCTAGAGTCAGATCCTGAGCATAATCCACCATCTTTAGGCCTACTACCTCGATCACCGTCAACCTACAGCCCCGGGTGATACCTGCATCATTCAATCATTTTCTTTACGAACTCAAAAATAGTCTAACCCAGTTAAGACAGCGAACAGTTAAAGCAGTTCGAGGAGAGGAAATTCATATGATGTTTTGCAAGGACTATGTGTACAACCTTTAAAGTTAGCAATATTAATTTCATTTATTTCTTTAAATATTGTAATTTTTGTTCAACATTTAGGGCCGGCCCTCTCGTAAATTAAGTTAAAGAATATAATATAATAAGTGTAATTGTAAGGAATTTATGTAAGATCACTTATCCATGAAAAACAGATGTTACAAAGAAAAATTTAATCTATAAAAAAAAAGAAAGAACAATGATTAATAAAATAAGGAAGCCTATGGATGTAACTGTTGTTTTTATTTAATTAATCTTTAATAACGATCCCTTTTCTCCAAAGTGTTCGTGGGGAGTCTCTTAATTTTCTTTGTTTACTCCTAGTGTCGCCTCTGATGTTGACTTTTGATAGCTATTAATTGAGGGCCTCAGTATTCAGAGTTTCCAAATCTTTTTACCTACTTATTTAATTATTCTTTAAGACACTTGGTGTATTACAAGACACAACAGTGAAGAGCGCTCGACATGCAGCCACTGAAGGCCTTAGTTCAGGCCTTAAACCTCCTACTGGACGTGGCGCGTGTTATGCATTAGTATGTGCAGGCAATGAGGACATTTTAATTTCTTGTGCAAAAATAACACAGCTGACGCTCACAATGAAATAACTGCAAATGGGTATGAAAAGTGGTTTGCCGAACAACTTTTGCCAAACACTCCTGAGAGATATGTTATTGTTTCAAATAATGTGCCATACCTTAGCAGGATGTGTGAACCTATTCCCGTACAACGTTGGCATGAGGGGGATATGAGACAGAGGCTCACGAAGAAAAGAATTTCTTATGAGGTCAGTATGATTAAGCAGGATGGAAAAGGCATAATATAAATATACAAACTTTAATAAATAGCCAAAAGCGTAGGACGATGTGTACTTTGCTTACCCCCATATCATTGCGAGCTCAACACTATTGAAATGGTAATAGGCCCCAAGTGAAAATCATTCGTAAGACTGCATAATACAACTTTCAAGGCGCATGATATGGAGTCCTTAATAACACAAGGTTATAACCACATGTCAAAAGAAATCTGGAAAAATTATTTAGAAACAGTAAAAAACATAGAAGAAAAGCTGTGGACAGCTGACAAACTTCACTATTAGGAGGAAACGTTATTGATAAGTTGAGCCTATTAAATTAATTCCAGTCATCTATATTGCCCCAACCTCATTCTTCTGGTTAGATCTGTGCTACTCTTATGGAAGGGGTATTGAATTTGGTCAGTGGTAGCGATAGTGATTAAAATATGTGTGTTGTTAATTTCTTTTTCAAATTCTCTTAATAGTTTCATTCAGTATATGTAATGAATTCGTACCAATAAATGTGTATGAACGGTTTCTTGTAAGTTAGAGTAAAAAAAAGTGGAGATTTATTACAAATTTATAAGCATGATAGTATGAAATATAAATGACGATAGAATTTCTTAAAATGCTTCTGGTGCAATCAGAATTCCAAAGAAACACATATAGTGAAATTCGTAATGTGGGAGGTATTTGGCAACAGTGTGTGCCATAAGGCGTGCACTCCAATCTAAGAATGAAACAGTTTATGGATCATCAACATACATGTCATGTTTAAGGACTTGTGTGGAGTGAGGGTACATACTTTCTTGTTTCTTCATCATCCACCAGCTGACGAATGGTATGAAGAGCAAGAAACAGTGCTTTGCTTCAGAGACTCCATACGTAACAGTCTTGAATCGATAGCCTTCGATGGGTTGATCCATAGATCGCCTCTAAACAATCTGCTGATAATCATAGTTTTCTGGCCTTACTCCAGTGTGCGTTTACATTTGTTTTATATCAGCAGAGACTACAATATGGTGCACTGAAACTGCAACAAGATTTCCCTTAGATCATTTTGAAGTTTGAGCCCAGTTAACAACAAATCATTAGATTAAGGCTTAGCAGAGGCATTGAAAACACACTGCAAATTTGTGACAGAACTATCAAGTTTCAGCACACAGGTATGTGGTATGTAATAAGATAACCAACCACTTTGTACTTGGTTCTAGAAACACCTCCATATGAACACTAGTTTGGTAATCCTCCATAAATTTTACATACATCTGTTGGAGTGGAGATTTGCACTGTATCTTCTGCTCGATACTATTTAGGCAGTGTACTGTCTTTGCTCGGGACCCTCCAAACACTGGCTTAGGCCTGCAAAATGCAAGATGATAGAACGCCCATAGTTATCGTGACTGACATTTTTGCCATACTCTAGCTCACAGTTCACATCTTCTGGCCAAATACATGCTACCCTTGGGAGTTCATCCAACTCCTATAACTAGGGACTGGAAAAATTTGCGGGTTCAATGACCGCTAGGATGAACTCCACAGCTCTATGTATACTAGGTCAAATGCCACCCACTCATTGGCTGCTGTCGTGTGAGACATCCCAACGTAGTAGCCTGTGATTCGTTACAGATTTGGTTGTGTGTTTCTTATTGGCCCAGAGTCCTGAAGATGAGTTGTGAGCCAATGGTAGAAGCAGCATTGGTGTATAACTGTTTGAATTTTAGCATGTCACGAATTGAATCAGCTATTTTTTCAGGTCTCTACCTATAACTGTTTAAGTAACGCATATAGTGGTGGTATAGCATCATAGAGCGAGAGACAGAAAGACGTAACTGGTACTGACGTTGTACTTGTGACCTTGTCCAACAGGTTCCACCAAACTCCGAGCTCATAACAACTGGAGACCCATCCTCCCCTTTAAGTCTTTGGCCCAACAATGAATAGGCATACACATCAGCACCAAGAAACATATCTATAGATTCTGGGGTAGCAAATGCAAGGTCGGCAAGGTACAAATCGTCAAAATGCTTTCATCCAGAAGGTGAGGTCACATAAGGCAACGAGTTGGTGATATGTGGCAGAACAAAAGCATCTCGGTGTAGCTGCGGTGTACTCTTGTTCACCACAACATTAACAGGAGCATGTGAAATGCTGTGTACAGACATGGTTACCATGGTGTATAGTAGGTATTGCTTTGCACAATGTGTTATGATGAACCTGGCCTGACTTGCTTAATCTAGCAATGCCCTAACCTTTTGGAATGATCCCGTAGAGTCATGAACCTCTACAATAGCCGTCAATAATACACTGTTGCTGATTTTGACCACAATACTGCCAAGGTGATCAGTTGATTGTCAGTAGTCACCTAACCATCACAAAATTCTTCAGGTAAAATAGAACATATCTGTACATGGTTTATGCTGTCTTCTTGACTCTCACTAATGGTCTCGAGATATTTAGAAGAGTGTGATGTCGAGCATGGAACTTGTACTATCTACTCTTAAATAAGCAACTTTCAGATGGGTGAAATAAATTTATACATACATCACACTGTCTCATCATTGAACACTGTTTCTTTGGATTACCTACGAGAAACCTAGGGTCAACACCGTCATTCATTGTGTGTGATTATTATAGTGTTAGTAATTTTTCTTTGGATTTATTTTTACATTAATATTTCAAGAAAGATTAAACAATTCAAGGTATTTAATTGGCTCATGAACATGTATGATGTATTTGGTATTATATGTGTACATAATTCTAGTCATATTAAATACCAATGTAGGCATTATTCAATGCATGTAAACTGAGTCAAGGGTGTCAGTGTCTGAAGTATGAAAGCCATAGTTACATTGAAAGCAGATTTTATAAAAATAAATATGTTTAGCACTCTGTGTTATTTCGAATTGAGCCTCTCGCAACTGATATAAACTTCATACATAGCTAGCTACTACTATTAAGTAGTGGAATATTTTATAGGATTAAATTGTTACAAATAGTTCAGCTCAAAATTATTTTTGTACGTTAGAAGCTGTGTAAAAATTCATTTTTAATTCTGTTGCTGGTTGGTTTGTTTTTGTTATAGAAATGCTGTTCTGAAAAATATTTGTATTCACAAGATTTTTTTGTTCATTTTTGAAGCATATACATGTGTACAATTTAAAGACAGCTGTGTTTTGTGGAGGTGTAATATGTATTTGTTAACGTAGGCAGAGTTTGATGTTTACAACAAGGAAATGGGTTACAGGTTTTCTAAGTCTGGAGGGCACAGATGTGGCTTCGAATGCAGGTCTGAAGGACCAAGTAGCAGCTCTTCGCTGGGTGAAGAAAAACATTGCCAAGTTTGGAGGAGACCCGGATAACGTTACTATCTACGGACAAAGTGCGGGCTCTGCTAGTGTTAGCTATCAGGTGCTGTCTCCTATGTCGAAAGGTAAGAATTAGTTATTGGTCTTTAGCAGCCTACTTAGAAAGTACAGTGGACATTCACTCCATGAGTTCTTTTTAGTGAACAACTTTCTTAGTAGAGTCATGCCTTAAAATTTATGTGATAAACTGCAATAATAACTACCTGTGCAATGTGCTATTTCTGTTTTTAATATTTTTTATTTCAAAGATTGAATAAGAACACATATTTTTTTTTTTGTGACAGTTGTGGATTTCTGATCATCAGAACTGGCATCTATCAGTCAGTCAATTTATTGATAGCCTTAAAAAAAAATTCTTGCCGTTCATAAACATTGTGACATGCCCACTGGTGTACTTTTTGCCAAGTTTCAAATTGTACACAGTTCTTTATTATTCATTGTAACAAACTAATTGTACTCGTCAATGCACAATAACAGGTTTGGCAAAAGATTTTTCTGATAATGCTACCAATATTTTGTTTAACTTAGATGTTACTGAATATGTAAAAATTGGCAGTTAACTTTCTTGTTTTTTAATATTTATTAACATCTTGATTTTATTATGTGATTTTAATGAGACCAGACCTTAGTGCGCTATTTTTGCCTCAGGTTTGTTTCGTCGAGCCATTGCCCAAAGTGGCTCAGCCCTGAACCCATGGGCGTTCATGAGCAACCCTCGCGAGCGAGCTTTCCGCCTGGCCCGTGTCCTGGGGTACAAGGGAAACGACAGCAGAGAAGTTGTGCAACTGTTCAGGAACGTCACTGCAGATAGGCTCATCGCAGAACAGTCGGCAGCATTGACAGCAGAGGTGGGTGCCAGCACTCAGGATTCACATCTGTTGATGCTGTGGGTAGAAAATGAAAATGCCATCTGTTGGCTAAAGCTGGCTAAAAGTTAAGAAATTACGTCTCCACTTTCAAATACAGCACTACACCTCAAAATCATTACTGCTGATTTCTCATGTTTCAGCTTAATTTCTCCTGCACATGAAAGAACCCTTTTGTGATAGTTGAATACATAGTTAGATAACTTTATCATGTGACAAGAGTTTATTTCAAGATAACATTATTATTTCCTTTGGAAGTACATAATTAATTTGTGAAGCTGAGAAACTTTCAACAATGTAATGTTACATATTATGTTTATGTAATGGATTGAAATTACATAAATATAAAAAAAAAATTACATTCAACTACAATAATATTTAGGAATTAGATTAGGCCATTTCAGTTAATATGCGAAGTAAATATTTTTTTATGTTTCTTTATAACAACTATTAAGTCATTATCACGTTGAATAGATCCACAATAAGATAAATATTTTTAATGGAAAGTTATATTTTTTTGTTGTGTAGGAGAAGAGTGACGGCCAGATATACGGCTTCGTGGGAGCCATAGAGAAGTCTGTGTCTAGTGGCGATGAAGTTTTTCTACCCGATAGCCCACACAACCTCCTTAAGTCTGGGAACTTCAACAAAGTATCATACCTTGCTGGCGACTGCTCAGCAGAATACGGCATTACTGCGGCTAGTAAGTTAGCCATAATATTGAAACAAGCATTGCTTTAATTGTACTTCAGTACATTTCTCAATTACATAGAAGTTTTAAAGTAATTTGATATGGTTATATGGTTAATGGTTATTAGGGTTTTTGCAAATAATTTTTTATATTGAATTGAGTATCAAATTATTTACGAATTTCAAATATTTTTAAAATCTAATTTAAATGTATAGTGAAGGTTTTTTTTTTCCACTCTTCACAGAGTTCAAGAAAATTTGGTGCAAAATACAGTAAAATGATGCCATAATGGAGTTTTGTAAAATGCAAGAAAATATTTTGTTGATAAAACTGATTATATAAATAAAAAATAAGTACTTTTACTAATTTTTATTTGCAAGCACAAATTTTTACATATTTATTTAATAAAAAATAAGTATTGTGTTGCTACAAACAAAACCAAATTCCCCAGTAAATCTTCTTAGCTTCATAGTTGTTACCTTTCATTTAAATTTTTTGTGAATGAGTCCAACATTCTGTATCTATTGGAAATAAATAAACAAAAAAATTATTTGATTTGAAGTGTTGAATCAAATATCAAATTATTCGTGAATATAAAATAATTTTTGAATCCTCGCAGGCCCATAATGGTTATACACAGAGTTTAAAGGTGCTAACTCAGTCCTCATGAATTATTCATGCTAGTGGGTTGGGATCAAACTCACGGACCTCGTTATACATTGAGTGTGACGCGCTGGCAAACAAATTGAGACATGTTGCCTTCGCTGATGGCAGCCCCTCAACTCTGGAGATTCTTTCCTCGAGAAGAAGGGCGATGCTCGTCGGGGTCTCAATGGCCACCTCGCCACAAGGTGGCCTAGTTGCAGGAGGCATGGCCAAGTCTCGAGAAGTGCAGTCGAGGCACGGGTGGTGTAACCGAGTCTCTCCCAGGGATGTTAATGTGACAAGGATTCCCCATCAGAGCATGCGCAAGGTTCCAGTGAGTAAATGATTCGTCGAGACAATTTCCAGTGCAAGGTCGTTTATTGTACCCAACACAAATCACAGAATCTGGCATTCTTGATACATACTGACAGCTGCCCGTGTAGTGCCCACTGTTAAAGGACACGTAACTGACGAGAGGCGGAACTGCCCGCGACATCTTGAAGACTTCCTGCTGCTCCGGCCACACAATGTCGTAAAGAGCCATCTGTAGACGGGCGGGTTGACATCCGGAAAAGGAAAGTGGGGACCTTTACCTTTCAGGACAGAATGCCCATGATTGGACATTATAATTGCTGATGGACAGGTGGCGACAGCGACAGTGGGCAGGCTCATGTAGCAGAAGGTCGCAGGTCCTAAGTGCAGACAGATCTGCAGCTTCTGCGCACCCTTTTGTCACAAATCTGGCCTGGAGGAGGGTAACCAATAAGAAGCGAGAGCAGTGCTGATTGTTGGTGTATGTTGAGTAGGCTTAGAGGGGAGAAGAAGAGACTCTGCCTCCTTTCCAGGCGAGTCTCGGTGGTTCAAGGTCACGCAGCAGCACTGAGGCTGATGTGTATTGGGTTAGTTTCCATTCAACTGCGCGCACCTGGGCGCTAATAGAGATCATGGGGAAGAAACACTAATTGCAGAGACTGAGACCTAGTTTTTGAAGTAGTTTTGGGACCACCTGCTAGATAGTAGCTATTAAAATAGCTACATTAATTGTGAGGTGTAATGATAACCTTTTAGTAGGCAAACAAACCAGTGAGAATTAATTCACTTTTTACTTTATTTTGGTAGCCACATGTTTTGTAGCATGGAATGCCAGAAATACTACATCTCCTACTCATTTATATAGAATATGACTGTGTATTACAAAACAGCATTGTTTTTTTTTGCTCAACTTACATTTCTTTCTAAATAATCAGTCATTCAGTAGTTAAATTATTATTAAAAACTAACACTACCGCGCGATTTTTTTGCTAATAGTTATGGGCCAACCAACACATAGCGTCACATGTCACGCTAAACATGGTCTGAGATTCCACTGTAAGAGTCGCACTTCTATATCTCTCTCCTTGTTCTATGGTAGAGATGGGCGGCCGATGCCGTAGTTATGAAAAGAGTGGGAGGGGGGATGAGGAAATTGATGTCTGTCATTAGTTGTGTATGTGACAAACGTCAAAATAATGCTTGTCCAATTATTTCATACTAATGAATTCATGATGGGAAAATCAGTGGCGTACACAGAGGGTCTAACCCTACCCCCTCCCTCTCCCTCTTCATGAAATCCTAAAAAGTCTATCACATTCTCACCAACAAAGAAAAAGAATTTGAAAAGAGAAAATAGTAGGCAAAATGGTTTAATACATACCCTGTTACCCCTCAAGTTATAATCCCTAAGCAGCTATGGCAATGTGTTTTTTGTTCGATGTACAAGTAAAAGTAAGTAATTTCTTTTCATAACACTAACAAAATAAAATACAGCAAGTGTTACAAAAGTGTACAGAAAAAAAGCATTATTGCATCATTATAGACAAATGTGACTTCCAGGGTCCTCAACAAAGAATTTCTTCTTTGTGTCAGGGTTGTGTGTTTGTATTTTTACGACAGGTAGATGGATATTAATGATAAGTTTCTCAGAGAAACTTCCGTGGCTCTCATTCTTGCAGCTCTGAACAGCACTCCTGCTTCAACCTGGGCCAACTTGAACAAGAACTACGAGGTGTTCGTGCCTGCAGACCTTGGACTGAAAAAAGGGTCGGAAAAATCTCTAGAGGTTGCCGAGAAAATTAAGAAATTCTATTTTGGTTCCCAAGGTATTTCACTGAATACTGTGGAGCAGTACTACAATGTGAGTATAGCAGAAAATCTTTAATTTTACAATGTGTCACACACACAGGCAAAATGATACGAAGAGTAGGGGAAATTTCAGGACTCAAGCTCTTTCTACTGAAATTTAATTATTTCTTGTCTTACAAAGTAGTAATCGTAAGGTATGCAGATAAATAAATTTTATTTCTGACATAGATTTTTACTTAGGTAAGACTTATTTCCTGTCTATAGAGCATCCCACTCTTAGATTGCAGTGTGGAAGTAAATGGGCGCATTCTCTCTCTCTCTAACACACGCCGATTGCCGTTAGCACTGTCCTTGTTTCTTCGTGCGTTGTTGCCAAATATCAAACGAAATTTAAAATTTTAATTTTTGGACCAAGCTTTTTTTATATTGTATAGAATCAAAATACGCATCAGGCAATGCTTATTTTGAATACTTAACAATATTTTAAGTGTCCGAAAAAATTAAAAAACATAACTTATTCGCTGCGAACTGTTTTGAAGTATTCCGATATGTTTCACATCAAAAAAAGAAAACCTACATGTGTATTTCATTCAGATTTTTTTTATTAGTAAATTAATGCCTTAGGACGCCACCGAACAAATGTTAAGACAAAAACTGTACAGGTGTTACTTAAATAATATTTTAATATATTGAAATTCATTTTCTCACAAACTGACACATCAAAAAGTTGACCCGCGGAAAAAGATTTTTCTATTAAAGATAGATGGGGGACGAAAGCGAGAAAAATGTTCACAATGAATTGAATTAGTTTTTAAAAGCAGCTCCATCTCAATTGCTTCTACAGTTTCCGTGGAAATAGCTGTTAAAGATGTCTTATCAGTACAAGAGCGCGCGCTGCCGTCGTAAGAGGAAACAGGGTCGTGTGTTTAGATAAGTGGGGTTCTGTCCTACAAGCAATTTCAAATACATGGCTTCCTTAGTCAACAAAAAATATTATAATCGATTCTTGAACATAATATGTAAAATGTATGAAATAAATACGAAGGAATTTAATAGCGATCATGGTACAAAATTTTGAATTATTTTTCTATCCTTCTCACCAAGCATCTTATCAAACATTGTTTTAGACAAAGTTTTGGAAAATAATTATGATATTATTACAAACAATTTAAACAGATTTGATAAGGTGTCTTATGGCAGTTATGTTTTTTTGTCCGGTGAAAATTTTTTTCGAACCCATGCAGTTATGGCTGGTCGTATCAAAAATGTATTTAGAAAACATTTTTCGGCATTAGGTAATCCGAGTTATCATACGTTAAAACGGATTCGATATTATTTATATTATGGGAGTTGTTGCGATTTTTCTGTTTTTCAAAAAATCTTCCCCATTTCGAACCAATTGTTCTGATTTTTCCCATAACTTACTCGATCGAGAATTTCCATTACCGTATTTTATTTATCATTTTGGACATGACTTGTCCAAAAATACAGCATTTATCGGGCCCATGAAAATGTGATATATATATATAGAACAGAAAAGAAAACTATAAGAAAATTTCGTCTACAATAGGTAGTTTTTATTTGAAATTTACATAAAAGTGGCATTATTACAAATTTATATGTGTAATAGTATAAAATATTATAAATTATGATATGATTTCTTAAAATGCTTCTTGTTCGATCCAAATTACAAAGACACGCATCTCCTGAAATTCGTAATGTGTTAGAGATTTGGCAACAGCGCGCGCCATAAGCCGTGTACTGCAATCTAAGAGTGGGACGGGCTATAGTGGTGGAACTTATTTATTCATCCAGTTAGTATTTATGTTTGACTCTTAAATTAAACTATGTAAACATTAATTTTTGCACTCATGTTCTGAATTTATTTTAAGCTACCTTCAGAAAGTCCCATTGCTAGTAATTCTGCATTCTATTTTTTTTAAGTTAAAACGGATTGTGCCAAGTAAGTAATTATCTAATTATGAAATTTTATACTATGCAAATTGTTACGGACGTGGGCGGTAAGGGTGCGACGTGTGCCAGGTATCCGAGGCCCACATGGCCTGATGGCCTCTGACATCACGCGCGCATCGCCCCCCTTCTCCTTTCTCATGCGCCCTCCTTCCTCGACACTGTTATCTATCCCTGAGAGGCCTGGGAATCCTGTGGGCTTACAGAGGCCACCGCATGGAGTGGTGTAAATAAGTGTCGTTATGCTGGATGCTTCGAGCGTCTGAATGACACGACACTTCATCAAGCTCATACATTAAATGGTACAGGGCTAAAATTATTAAAATTTGATATTTTTTAATTAACCACCCCAGTCGGTTCCAGAAGGACTATCAAGGGTATAAATGTGGCGATGCCGGTCTCCACAGGAGTTTCGATAGTTCTGAAAGTGGGAGTTGAGTGAAGTGTGACTTCGGCGAGGAGTGGAGCGAGACCCCTGTTAAGCGATGCAATGCGGAGTGACGGGACCGCGTGCGTGTGTGATCGAGTGGCGCGAGACTGTGTGTGTGGACAGGTGCGGGGTAAGGGGAAAACCACTGTTGAGCATAGCTTCAGTGAGGAGTGTCAACTGTGGACTGGTAAGATACTTAGTGATTAATGAACAGACATTTTCAATTGTGAGTGATCTGTGAATAGACATTAAGTGTTGTGATTTAATTAGTAATGTAAATATTAATAGTAAATAAAACTATGTAAAAATTAATTGGACTATCCTTACGAACCCGTCTATAGAGTAAGTGTAGTCATCACATTTTCATCATAGAATAGCGTTAGAGAGATATTACTTGATAACTGACTTTAAAAATAATTTCTGTAGTTTAGCTTTTTAAGGATGGTATAAGTATAACATGCATACTGTGGCAGCTACTACGTGATAGAAAAAAATATTTGTCCTCTAGAACTATACTGTTTTTTAGCTGTTTTACGTATGACACCATTACAGGTAGAGAAAGTAATACCCACCTGTCAGCAATTAATGGTATGAGTGGTACTTGGCTATAGAATTATGTAATTCTTTTGTGGGAAAGGGGTGGAAGAAAATTGAAATAATTATTTATTTATGTATTTATTTGTAATACACACCAACAGTTGGGGAACTTTAGTCGTGTGCAGAAAATAAAATTATACACAATATTTATTTACAGGGAACAAATACAAAAAAAAATACAAAAAACAATAAGGGAGGTAACAATAAACATAGACATAAACAAAGAACAATATACAACACAAAAACTATAGTACAAAACAACTGGGACATATCCTGAGCTTATGATAAATTATTTATTACCAAATAATTATTAATTTATTAAAATTCAAAATTTTTTTTGAATTATTAAAATAAATAAATCTATAGATAATTAATAATTTAATTGTTATATTTATTAGTAAATATAAATCCCATTATAATAATAAAACTAGAAAAATATATTTATTTATTAATGTTGTTACTCAATTGTTTCAAATTAATGTTACTGTCTAAAGTATTTACAGGTTTATCTAGGTTGTTCAAGTTTGCAATTAATAAAGAATATA
Source organism: Bacillus rossius redtenbacheri (assembly GCF_032445375.1). NCBI lineage: Eukaryota > Metazoa > Arthropoda > Insecta > Phasmatodea > Bacillidae > Bacillus > Bacillus rossius. The sequence continues at coordinate 128,643,534 of NC_086330.1, read as the reverse complement.
ATTATTTTTCATAGTACAAAATGTAGCCTGTAAACAGCTATTAAATGCAGGACTCTGAAACCAATATTTTTAATAATTATGATAATGTTTTGTTATTTTTCAGTGCTAGTTCTTTGATAGAACCAATTTTTTACTGTCCACAGCTTAGGAGTGATCTGATGTTCGTAAAAGGTGTCTATAAATACTCCATGGATGTCATTCGTCATTCATCTGCCCCTGTGTATAACTACCTGTTCAGCTACAACGGGAGGTTGGGGAAGTCCAGTGTGCATGGTGCCACACCTCTTTACGGTAAGTTACATGCGAGGGCGCTCTTCTCTTCTCTTCTCTTCTCTTCTCTTCTCTTCTCTTCTCTTCTCTTCTCTACTCTACTCTACTCTACTCTACTCTACTCTACATTTCAAAACATCTCTGTCACATAAACAACAACCCTGATGTACTCGTGTTCTTTCTCACTGGCTGCATTTATTTGATTCCTACTCGCATATATTAAGTGAACCAAATGTGCATGCCCCACCAATGCGTTGCAAAACTTCACCTCAAACTAGTGAAACACAAATTTAATGCTGGTAATGCATATATTGACAGTGAATTGACAAGTCTCATATTGGTGGCATTAACTCTAGTTGAAATAAATTGAGTTGAGAATATAAAGAAGCAGCAGTTCAGTGGGGAAAATTGGAGTGCCGGTAGACAACATAACTACTGTAATAAATATCTTCAGTGTATACCAAGTGTGAAAAATAAAATAAATAAACCTGATGTTTGATCGGGCCTGAATAAATTCCAATTTTTTACATTGGTAATTCCAGCTACTAGCTGTAAGGTCAGAATTAAGGCACCCTTTAACATATAATAACAGGTTATTATAATTTTATTGTAACTATAAAAAAGTTAAGTCAGTTCCTTTATTATTGTTCAGGGTTGGACAAAAACCAGGTTTTTTTAATGTCAATATATATAAGAGAGAGTTTAGACTAGGTTTTTTTTTAGGTTTAAACCAGTTTTTTTTTTTATGTAAGTCATACAACATACAACATCCCGCTTTCTGCCACTCATGTTGAACCAGAAAATTTATAACATCCAAGAACTTGACCACAGAAAGGGTATTTTCCCACAGGAGGAGGATTCTCCATAGAATGGGTGTTTCCCACATTAAAGAGATTTACCACAGAATAGGAACTAACTATTTGATATTTTTAAGTTTAGAGGAGTGTTTAGAGGTATAATTTACAACTAATTTAGATAATTTAAATTTTAAGATCTCGATTAGTATATAACATTGTGTTCTTGTAAATCACAATAAACATTAATTACCAAACTTTTGTTGTTATTAGATATTAAGATATTGAATTTAAAAAAATATATATTTAAAAAAAAAATTTTTTTATAAATCCATTTGGTTTAAACATTTGTGGTTTAAATCAGCCAACCCTATTATTGTTATTTTTTTATTTTTTAGTACAGCCACTGCTTATTGTGTCCCTTTGGCATTCCAGGACCGAGCCACACAGATGATCTGACCTACCTTTTCTATTATACAGCAGCCACTACGCCATTTCCTGCCAACTCAAGTGAGCGGATAACACAGCAACGAATGGTGTCCATATGGACTAACTTTGCAAAGACAGGGTATGTTATCAGTTGGTCTATTTTTTAAGCAGGCTGCCTGGCTAGATGCATAATCTGTAAAAGTGCTGGGCCACTAAGGGCTCAAAATACGTGTGGCCCGCACTGCACGGTTTTCCCAAATAACTAAATCCAACATAAGTCACAAGATGTTCTTAGATTGCTGAAATCTTAGGCCAAGTCACCTGATACTATTGTTATGGTTTACAAATGTTTCAGGAATCCAAGCCTTGGATTGAAAATCAGTTGGCCCGCCAACACTGCCACAAACACTCACTGCCTGAACATCAACGCTACGCTTAGCATGGAAAATGGCTTTGAGAAAACAAGAATGAGTTTCTGGGATAGTATTTACAAATTGTACGGCAAAGACGACTAGCGAAGATATCATTTTGTGATATTCAGATATAAATGTGTATCTGAAAATAAGTGTATGATAAAAGATTGTTAAATGATTTTGAGTTTCTTTGTGTTCTGATTATGAAAAGTAGCATTTTTTTGGATGTATTTCTCAAGATTCATGAATCAGACAACCTTCCCCAACAAAATAAAATTAATTACAATATCAATTGTGCACACAGTTACACTAAAAAACACTTTTCAAGTTCTCATTAGGTAAAAAATGCCACTGACAAAAGACAATTACAAACACATAACTAGGAAAAAGTTTAAAATGGTGACGATTTTGAGAGTTAATTTTTGGTGCACATTTAAAGGCATACGCAGGAATTAAGCAATAGTGGTGCCAGACGAAGCAGAACCAGCTCACTTATCCGTCATCACTTTATCCTAAATATCTGAACAAATACATATTGTGTGTATAAAAATTTTTAAACACTTTGAGCGTTAATTGTAGTTCTCATTTTAATAGGTATTCACCTTGTATTCACCCTAGTGGTGGTGCAAAATGACCTGTAGCATCTTCGTTTTGTACGCCTGTGTATACATTAAGGAAGTAAGTTCAATGAGAATAACAATTTATTGAACAATTCAAACCTAGTTTGCAGAATGAAACCCCTGGTTTCTTAATTTATAAAAATTTTTTTTACATCATTTATTGGTATTTTTCATAAGTTATGTGTGTGCCCACAGTTCACAGTTGCTGACTTGTGAGAGAGTGCTGAGAGGGTGCCCCTGATATGGCCATGTGCATTCTCATGCACGTTACCAGTCTGTTGCAGTCTGGGACTGTACTTAGCGTTCAACCAACCATGCCTCGCGCCATGCTACTGGACAGTCAGGACCATCAATAGGAACTAAGGGCCCATTATTTAATCTGCAACTTTTCAAACCCCAAGGCTAAAAAAAAATATCTAAAGACTTTAAATGTTTTTGGGGCTATAACACTAAACGTAATGTGCGTATTGCCTTACTTGTAAGGTTTCCTATCGATTTTATTAACAATAGACTTGTAATTTTCGCTTTATCAGGGTAGACTGCAGGCATGTGTGCCTTCAACTATGCACGGCATACCCAAAAAACATTCCCACCGGCTCGGAACTAAGTCAAAATCAAAAACATCATAAAATGAAAAGGGAAAATCTTTTTTACTAGTGAACTTAGCAATTTGTAAAAAATTATAAACAAGAAACTAAACTGAAAAAGAATAGCATCATAAAGGCAAAAAGTAAACAAATTACAAATAATAACCACAATACCTATTTTTAAATACGACAGGTTCAATCTTTTAACCACTTGGAAAACTTGTGCACCACCAGGGACATACTCCTGGATATTAATAATAACACAATTACAAACTGTTGAAAATTTAACTTTCATAAATATGGACACCAAAGTTAATAATAACATTATAATAAAATAATATACACATACATAAATAAAGGCAACAAAAAATATTGTTGAAAAAAGCCTTTATGTTACGCCTTTTGGCACTTAACTAATTAATAATATCCAATAATAAATAGAAAGCATGCTTTCATTGCATTGTTACACCTCTTCAGTCATAACAGAGTAAACCCAAGTTCTGTTATTACTTTATTACACTTTACTCTCTCTTGATGATTGGGGTGACTAGTGGATCTTTTAGTTTCAGAAGTCAAAATAATGATTTCGTCTAGATATTAGTACCTCTGTTTTTATTTTACTCTTGATTATTTTCACAGTAAGACTTTTTATAAATTGATTAACAAATATACATATATAACATGGATTTCAAATTACGTTATTAAAAGAATGGGCCGGCTCTTATTTAATAATTTCATTGATCATTAACACAATTTAAATAAAATAAAAAATACGCAACAATAAATAGATTCAGTTCCTTTTACAATATCGTGGCTTAATGTTATTCTGAAGATCTAAAAAACTGAATAACTGGAAGTTTGACGATGGTTGGCCAAAGTTATGCTGCTAACGAGGCGTTCGGGCACCTTAGTCGTCCCCATTGATGGAGGAAGGACTCGAGGGTGGAGAGGTCAGTTCAGCATCTGGCCCTTGGAAACTGTCCGGTACTTGGAATCTGTCTGGTTCTGGGACCCTGTCAAACAGGGAGATGGCTTCCAGGATCAGCCCGGGTGCTGAGCTCGCGAACTCGCGGTTGTCGCGGATGTTTCCATGATTTTAAAAAAAAATTAATAAATGATGATGAATAAAACATGACTACTCCTACGAGGTAGACCTACACGGACTGAAGAAATGTTAATCACTAAAGTTGTGGTAATCATATCCCTTGTCTAGCTCATTACATCTTAAAAGAAAAATGGAGACACATCCTGATGCCAGAGATACGGAGTGGTCAGTCCAGAGTTACGGCACGTAATAAATTTGGGGCGGCAGCGACTCGTAATTAAAAGGCGAAGTTAATCAAAATAAAGAGGGGAGGCTTTAGCTTCCGGACCGAATGGTACCGAACATTACCGAGGGGCTTGTCGAGAAATACTGACTTCGATATCTGGTACTGGTTGATGTCAGCGCGACCTGCTGAGGTGTGTCAGAACCAAGTAGAGGTCGACTCAAACAAGGTGACAGTTAAAGCATGGGACTTATGGAGTGGACTAGACCAGCTCTCTGGTGGCCTGGGAAGGAACTACGGGGTACTGGTTGTTGCGGGAGACGCCAGAGGGCAGGCGTTTAGCGGGCGTTCAAACACCCAAGGGAAGTGATTCGCAAAACTGTCACTAGGTGGCATGAGCATGTACTTTTTGGGACTGGAGTTATGGCCTTGGGACAGGCCGACCCTGGCAGGGGTTAGTGGCCGGTCAGTGCTCTGGGCCGTGTTCCCAGGAAAACTTGGAGAAGGGGGGTGGGTGGAAACTGCTGTGACAGTGGGAACGGGGCTCTACTGAGCCTGGAGGCGTGACTGTACGTTGGTGAAAATGACTCGAGATCATGCCCTGAAGTGCTTATGTCAGGGGAGGTCTTAGAAGCAGCCTGCCATGATAGCTTGCAGGACATAGCAGTTCTCATGACGGCCTGGAGGCAAATTACAGGCGACGTTCGTGCGCCAAGGCGGGAATAAAAGGATACACAGTCTGACTCACAAAAGACTCTGCAAAATCGGATCTAGGGCTGGGAAAACTTGGGGAGGCAGGCCTAACAAAGATTAAACTAAACTGGAGTGTACAAGAGTAGGAACAAGTTTAAGTTCTTGCAGCAAGCAAATAAAAGGACTGGTGACAGAAATTGTTAAAAAATTCAAATTTAAAATTGTGCCAAAATTATTAGTTGGTGGCACAGCATCTAGAAAAGTTTCACTATTTATCAAGACTTACATTCTATAAATAGTATAAAGTTCATGAGCTCAATAAATTTCTTTTGAGTCATAGCACAAATTAAAGGACTATATTTTCTAAAGGGTTGGCCCAATGCACAATGCAATGCACAATGAAAAGTTTTTATTTCCCAAAAAAAAAAAAAAAAAAAAATGTGCATTATCTTCCACAGCGACAGTCTAATTGTCGCGAGTTGCGAGCACGCACAACTTTTCGAAAAACAAGAAAATTTTTGCAGTAGGCCTAAGCCAAAGATCAATTTACCCAGCATAAAACCTCATTTCCTTTAACTACACCTCAAACATCCTTCTTAATGGCCTTGGACAGAGTGCAACCGAGTCATTCAGACTTACTCTGCCTTAACCATATTTCATGTTCATGACTCATTGGTTTTGAGCTCTTTCGTGCTTTTATGGCAACGGCCAGGCAGACACCTCATTGTACATGGGTGAGACCTATTCACTCCAGCATTACGGAGGCAGTTCATCACAGGTTACACACAATAGATCAATTAAAATCCCATCGCTATCGCGATGTGCTATCGCACTTGGGTTGAATTTATGGAAGGCATGGGGTCTTCGTTAGTTTAGCGCTCCACCACATGTAATACTGGGCATGTGGATCCGACTACTCTCTCAGGGTCATGAAATCACCTCTATGTGTCAAGACTTGCAACCCCTGTATTATAAATCTATCCTACCAGCTCGCTCTAAGCAACTACACATGAATGATGGTCACCAATGGGCTCTCAGGCCGTGCAACACGCCACGGCTCTTACTTTGGCGGTATATGGTTGGAAGGTGAAAACACACATGGTATCTGGTAAAAGGGTTTTATATTACAAATTAATGACGCTGCGAATCCTCACAACTCTACTCCTCGATTATGCTGCAAAGATTGCCAACAGCAAATCATCCGGCTTAGGTGTGACCCAGAACCCCTTGTGACATGGCTAATAAAAAGTCTCATAGTTTATTTTAAATGTTCCAGAGGACTTAAATAATTACGTGAAAGAGCCTTCCACCCAGAGTAGGCCCCGAAGAGAAACTAAAAGAAAATTATTAATTTATGTGCCGGATGCTAAAGGATCAGTTGAACTCGCGAAGTCAACGAGTTGCGGAAGATGCGTCCTACCCCGGGTGACGATCGGAAGAGACTGCTCTGGTCAGAGTGTCATGGCGACAGAAAGCGGCCGAATCACCGTTAGGTTTCTCAGGAACTTATGAATTTATAACTAATGTACACAAATCCCCTTTGAAGTTGTTAAACTCCTCAGTCATAACAGAGTAAACCCAAGTTATGTTATAACTTTGTTACTATTCGCTGGGGTAGGAACAAGTGGATCTTTTGGTTTCAGAAGGCAAAATAATGATTTCATCTAGATATTAGTACCTCTGTTTTTATTTTACTTTTGATTATTTTCACATTGGATATTTTATCAATTGATTAACAAAAAAACATACATAACCTGGATTTAAAATTTATTATTAGGAGAATGGGCCGGCCCTTATTAGACAATTATTAACATAATTTAAATAAAGTTTGTAACAATAAACAAGTTAAGGAGTCACAGGAAACTTCTGGCTGTCTGATCTGAGAAACTTCGGGGTGAATGCTAGTCCGAAAAGGTTTTTTAAAAACTGAAGGTTGCTGGACGAAGTGGAACAGCTGACGGGACGTCAGAGGGCCTTAGTCATCTGCCCCGTGGAGACTGATCTGGTCCTTGGAATGTGCCCGGTCCTTGTAAACTGGCCCGGTACTTGTAAACTGGTCCGGTACTTGTACCCTGGTCTGGTACTTGTAACCTGGTACTTGGTCCCTGTCTGTGAACAGATGCGAAACACATATGTTCAGGACTGATTCACAGACAGTTGGTGAAATAGGCAGAAAATGCCTTCTAGTCACAATGATGGTCAGGGAGTAAAGGTAGTAGAAACTCACCAAACAGGGTGATGTCTTCCAGGATCTGCCCGGGCTATTAGCACACTGACCCGTCGCAAACGTTTCATGATTATAAAAAAATTAATTATTTATGATGACTATAACATGACTACTTCTACGAGCTAGATCTATACTGACTGACTTAAGGCGATTGGTGCACGGTAAAAAATGGTCACAAGCCCGAAAACAATGAATTTTGTATCATATGACCACTAAAGAGTCTAGATGCCTATGTGGGTGACCGTTACTATGTAGGGAGGTCAGGAGCTTAGTTCAAGCCCGTCAGTGGCGAGATGGCCTTCAGACGGGAAGGGTGTCGCTGGCGGTCGCTCTGCGGCCTGCCATCTAGCGGTAACTAAAAGAACCTCGAAGATTGTATCTCGCTCTCCCTCTAACACACAGCCGATACGATTCTATCGTTCCCGGAGGAGGGGAAGGTTTAGCAGGTTTCTCTTTCACTCATCCTTCGCCATGGGGAGGCGGAATGGATTATTTTTTTGTCCGTAACTGCGCACATGTGGCTGAGAGCTAACCTCTGCCACTCCCGCACATCTTCTCACTCAACTCGCTCGTTCTCTCACACTATTTCAATAAATCTTTTCAAATCTTCAAGATCAATACTTTAAACCATTGCGCTTCCTACGGATTAATTATATTTCAGCTGCAAAAAAATAAAACGGGTAGTCAATTTTTTTCTTCAAAAACCTTCCGAAACTGTGTGTTAAAAAACATTCTAAAAGCGCATTTTTCTAGATAAATGGAAATTCTAAATCACCTACGCCACAAGGAAACATTGTGCTTTAATATTATGTAAAGAAAACACCTCTTAGTTTAATAGTTATGTAAAGGTGGTGTGATATGTTTTAGATGTCGCACCATCTTATCATCCATGTAGAAGAGTTACCCGAAAAGCTAACAAAACTATTGCCATGGAAATGGAAATATGGTTAAGGAAATATTTTTCAAATGTTTGTAAACAGTAAACAACATATAAAAAATCTTATAACTGTAAAATTAAAATACAAACAACCCTATAGCAAATTTAATTTCAATATGAAAAAGTCTACAATAATGTTTACAAGAAACGAAATTGCAATAGCAATACACAAATATCGCAATTTTGTTACATTGTTAACGTATATATTATTTTTAATAAAGGCAATAAAAATGACATACTCAATATTTGGAATACAATAAATACCTTAAGCCCTACATAATTGCTGCGATATTCACAATAAATGCTTTTCTTAAATATAGTAATTAAAAAACATCATAAATAAATTATGAACATACATATTATGGTGAAGGAAAGTGGACACTATCACAATGAAAAATCTTAGAGGGTAGTTTTCCTCATCTTATTACTTTCTTTGCGTTTTTGGTCTTGTTCGTTAAAATATTTCATGTTCAAATACTTGATACACATATACGTTCTTGCCCTTACAAAACAGTATATAACTTCTTCTGGGTATTTGTTCCGCAAATAATTTTAGTCAGTGATTCAAAAATCCACTCTTTTTTGCACAAATTGTTGCCATGAACATTATCAAAACACATTTCAGCGATCTTTATTAATTCAAAAAATTCATTAGTGGGACATTTTAAGTTACCCTTTGATTTTACATGTATCCAGCTATCGTCCTCCAAATTGAAATCCGTAGTGCCAAGGTCAGGATATTTATTTCTGAAACGGTGAGCTATGTAGCCAGAAACATATTTCAGCCCTTCAAGAGAAATTTCGTCACTTGAAAGGGGCCTAGCCTCTAAATCTAAGTCTATTTCTTCCATGTCAGCAAGATCTATTTCATTTAAAGGTGATTTCTCTTGAAATGTCTTTGTAAAATACATTTCCTTGCACAAAAGTAGTTCTGTACTTTCATTCTGATAAGCACTGTCCTGTTCCATTTCATTTGACGAAAAATCACTTACCAAACACATTTCGTCTGTCTTCTCATCCGTGTTTTTCCGTTCAGCAAAAACTGCTGCAGAATGTTTTCACAATATGTAGTTTATAATTCTGTATTTAAAGTAAATGGGCGACATATGCGTATTTTGATGTCCCATACCTCTAATATACGGAGAGAGAAAAAACCACTAACACATCTTAGTTCATTTTAACTGTTAACAAATATTTAGGTTAACAGGTCCTATACATATTTCCGAGTGTTTTACTGACTGAGTTATAATGGACATTAATTAAATTGATCGCTGATATTTATACTTTTAAATGAAATTTTGGATTTATCATTTTATATGAACTCTAATGCGTTAAAAAGTGTAACGCAACACTACACACAGGTAGTGATGTCTAGTGCACTGCCCTATGCACATTAGTTAACAAAAAAATAAAATGAAATATTAATTACTGATAAATAATACCTTGATGTCGTGATACAAGTAACACATGCTTATCTGATATTTATCTCAATTAGAATACGAAATAGGAAGACAAAATAATTAACTGATTTTAAGACTGATTTATTACTTACACACGAATAAACAAATACTACGTATCCCTCAATACAGTAATTCCATTTGACCAAAATATCACTCCGATTTTTTTTAACTATCGTTGCCAGGTACATGGGCACGACTTCGCAAATGTCAATGTTTCACGTAGAGTTAAAAAATGGATTTACGGTTCGAAAAATTCACTAACTCATAAATTAAATCAATTGTCCGATAAAACATAAGACCAATAGACTCAAGACCACTAAGATAGTTGTGCATTGTATGTTCATATGATCGTGCCATTAATAATACTGAGAGGCTAATTAATTTAGTAAATATAATATTTAATAGCGCCTGGTTTTGGTTTATCCCAGCAACATCAACAAAGTCATAATATCAATCGGCAATGTTAAAAAGTTGCAGGGCGTCAGTACAGCGTTAGTGAAAGAGTAATAACAAAATGGCCATACCTGGACTAATGATATATTCTGACGTTAATAACTTTAAAATCGCATATTCCCGTTCGCAACTTAACATACAATCAGCAGTCTGATTATAACCTTTTTATACATACTATTATTACCGCACACGTAACATAACTTATGGTAGGCTGCACGCACCAAAACTGCCAAAACCAAGCTTCTTTTTAGTAGCGTAACTTTTACAACAATAGGCTCGAGGCACTTTTTGAAAGTTCCGCCAAAACCTCGGGCAATTTCTGGCCGTGAAAAACGTAATTCCAAAAGCCGCAATTACTTAATAATTACATAGAGAAAAGCCCAAACGTCTGTAACAATGTCAGAAATATAGTTCTAAACCCAAAATAAATAAAACATATAAATTTAAATAACGTAGCACAGAATAATAAAACTGTAAACAAACACTTGAAGTATTAGGGTTTCAGTGTTCTGTGCAATGTAATATTACAAAAGGACATTTGTAATTAGTGTGCCCAACATTCTGGCATCGCTAGCTAACATTTCCAATTTTTTTTTATTTCATATAACTGGAATAGCCTAGTGTTTATTTGATGTTCTAAATAAATTTTAATAAATATAAAATCTATTTTTTTGGTTAAATTTAGATCTGTCATTCTAGTGTGCATATAGCATACCCTAACTAACCGGAATTCACAACTGATGTTCTATGCTGTCAAAACATATTAATCTGGAGGGTAAAAATTTATTCATATGTGTAAACAACCACCACAAAGAATAATCACAGTGTCAATATTCAACTTCAAGTCAAAACATAACCGCTAAAAAGAATTTCGCTGTACGAATTTTTCTGTACAGAGACAATTTCCTTGCTTGAGCGAAGATAGACTCCACTATGAAGCGCGATCTTGACAGACCCTTCGTTTCTTCGGCCTCCTCTCTCGTCCTCCCTCTACACCCCATTCTTCCCCCTCCCCTCCCGCAGGCTGCGGCCAGCCAGCCGGAGCTCCGCCGGACTACCTGGTTCCGACAAGCGCCGCCCCTCAGCGCCACGTCGCGGGGACATTCTTCCCGGCGGCGAGAGTTTTACACGCAACACTAGAACTGTCACTCCAGAGGGCGTGTTTTGAGTCGGATCGTATCAAAAACAAAAGGATATGAAAATATATACATAACTCAATAGTGTTCTGCCAATTATGTTTTCATTTTCATTTAGATTTATTCTTTAAATCGCTCCTGAAGTAGTCCAGCAGTGATCAATGGAAATTGTCAATATTAAACTGTAATTTTGACTATGAAATTTTTTTCTCTTACTTTTATAGGTGCAGAAACCTATTCGTACACTCGTTTCTTGAACTATACTTAAGTTTAACATAATTATGTGTTTTCTAAATAATTCTGGCTTGGAATAAAAATAAATGCATTTAAAATGACATAACTCAGTAAAAAAAAAGTTTATTAAAAATATCCTAGGTATATTATGTCTTAAAAAGAAGCATCAAAAATAAATATGTACAGTTAAATTAGTTTTGTCGTAATATTTTCCATGCACCAATCGCCTTAACACCTAAACACTACCGTTGTGGAAATCATCCCTTGTCTAGTTGATCACATCTTAACCTCCTCAGTGGCAAATTAATAAGACTGCTTGAAAACAATTTAAAGCAAATGTACATTATACTGTACACAGATTTGTGATTAGGTCAAAGAAATACAAAACCCCTCAGAAAATTGTTTGAAAGTCAGTGTACACTTTACTGCACTTATAATATATGTAATGTAGGTGTCTATAGTTTGTGATGATATCTATGAATTTTGATTTGTTGTTTCAAAATTGGCGGTTTGGTGTTGCGTTGTTGTAGATGCTCAAAGAAACGAATGTGACGTAGTTGCTATAGTCTCTGTTTCAAAAAATCTTATATTTGCACACAAAAGAAGTATTGATGTGAGAATATAAAATGAATTGTGTCTGAAAAGTTGATTATTTTCAACAATAACAGGTCAAGAAAAATAATGTACAGTATAGTGTACATGGTCATGTCAGTAGAGTATGTTTTGTAGTGATTTGTATAGCTTGTTTCGATTACATTGTTGTAAATAATGAGTGCTATGGAGCACACTTACAGTAAAATTGTATTTACAAGTGATATATTGGACTTGATTGAATCTGGAAATATTTCTGATCTAGAAAACTTGAGCGACAATGAAGAACTTGTGTGTGACAAAGAATTATATAATGCGGGATTTCGGGTGGGCTCTGAAGTGAACTCTGAAAATGATCAGGTAAATTTTGAAGAAGAAATCCATCAAAATAACAGCGAAGAATTAGTAGGTGTTGAAGACGTTGCAGCTATTGAAGAATGTACAGCTGTGGAAGATTTATCTGTCGTGGAGGAAAGTGTAAGAGAATCTTTGAACACAGTGACTACACCTAAAAGTGAAATTCGTTCGACAAAAAAAATTTACACATGCAGACCAACCCCGGAATGGAATTCGCCCTCTCCTGTGGATGATATTCCCTCCCCACTCCACATATTTCGCAAATATGTTCCAGTTTCATTGTTAGAAGATGCATGCAATTTTACTCAAATGTATGCCCTACAAAATAACAAAACATTCAAGGACTGCTCCATTCATGAACTAGAGTCTGTGATTGCTCTTCATATCCTAATGGGCTCACTCCAACTTCCACGAGCTGAGCTTTATTGGGACCCAACAATCAACATAGAGCTTGTATCTAATACGAAAGTTTCTCGCAAAAGATTTTTTCAGATCCGCAACAATTTGCATTTTGTGGACAATTGGGAAGCTGCTTCACAAAACAACATGTTACGTTGTATGTTTTTGCCCGGCTAACCACACATAGAAACGTAACAAAACAAACAATGTTCCTGAGGAATTTTTCATTACTATGGTTCTGCTTTATTTGGAAATAAAAGAGTTTGTTAAATTATCTTTGTTTATTTCTTTAAAAAAAATGTTTTTTCTCATTGTTACATGGCCTCAATACACAATTTTACAAAAGAATTTAGTTAGAAAAACTTCGTTACTTGCACATTTTTGTCTTTACTTATTCAAATTTTAACGACGTCTTTGAATTTTGATAGGATGAGGTCCAAATACATACCATACCAGACATTTTTCTGTTGATGGTCGTTGAGTCTTGTCGCTCACAAAAAAATAGAATTTATTACTGTCCCTTGGTTAGCGATGTAACTCAAGGTACCGTTGATCGCGGACCGAAATCACACAAGTCGGGCCGATGCCGACGCCTAGGGCCTAAATTTCTAATACATAGTCCGAAAAAAAAAAATGAAATTAGGTTAAAAAACTACGGCGTGGCCCCAGCCCCTAGGCGTTAAATTGTCCCTTAATAATTTTTCATTTGTTTCGTGACTTGCCGACGACGCGACCGAGTTCGGTGACGATCGAGCAACAAGTGACTTGGTCGACGAGATTACCTTCCCTTGTAAAGGTGAAAACAAGGGAGGCAACCCCGTGGGCCAACTGACCAATCAGCGTACATAATTCCAAAACATGACCATATAAGGAAATTCGTGAGGGCACATCACTTGACGCCAGGGCTTGCCCTGATTGGCTGGCTAGTGGTAGCCTCCAGAGACCCTTCCAGACGGTCGCTACAGCTGTGCGTACAACGTGACGCGTAAATCCCAAACACGCATTTACAAAGTGAAAAATAGCTTTCTGGCGCCAGTGTGTCGCGCCTGTCCGCTCTTCCTTCTGTACCTTCCAGACTATTCTCAAAATATTACACTAGCAATATCCAATAGAATATAAAATTACCCAAAAAATTCAAATACAATGTTAAAAATTTAGTAAACAAAGTTGAAATTCATATAAAAACTTTTGTTTAAAAATGATGTCCTTTAAAATTATAATCTATACTGCTTTAATTACTGACATTAATTATCAAATATCAACATTAATTATTATGAACTAGAGTTAACCCTCAAATTTATAATTAAGTATCTCAAGGAAATAAGTATTTTAAGGCTTTCCATGAAATTTAACCAAAGTAATTAATAACAATTCTTAACATATCTGAACTGTTTTCTATATCAACAAAAAAAAATATCCTTCACCTCAAACTTATTCTTAATATTCTTATGACCCATTTTGCAATGCTACAAACATCAAAAGAGATGTATTTTACAAAGTGCGTCCATTGTTTGATAGTGTTCTAAAGAGATGTCGGGAGTTGGAACTAGAGCAAGATGTTGCAGTTGACGAACAGATGATACCTTTTACTGGTAAAATCTCTGTGAAACAATTCGTAAAGGGAAAGCCCAGCCCATGGGGTATTAAAAACTTTGTTTTGTGTGGGAAAAGTGGGATGTGTTGTGACTTTCTTCTTTATCAAGGAAAGTCTACAGAGCTTGATCAAGAACAATTGAAATCATTCGGACTAGGAGCAGCTGTGGTGCTGAAACTCTCAGAGCGATTGACTGCTGGCAACTGCCTGTATTTTGATAATTACTTTTCTTCTTACCCCCTATTACAGATCCTAAAAAGTCGAAATATATTTTCTGCATGTACTGTTCGCCTCAACAGGTTTTGTAACCCACCACTGACTGATGACAAAATCCTGAAACAAAAGAAGATGAAACGAGGACATAGTGAGGAAGTTGTAAGTGAAGATGGTGACATAGTTGTAACCAAATGGTTAGACAACAGATCTGTTGTATTTTCCTCCAACTTTGTAGGCATAGGTGAAACAGACACTGCAAAAAGATGGGATACTGCAGCAAAAGAGTATGTCAACATCACTCGCCCAGAAGTGACCAAGTGCTACAATGCAGCAATGGGAGGCGTGGATTTGTTTGACAGATTCATAAGTCTGTACCGAATAACTGTTCGTTCCAGAAAATGGACGCTCCGGCTTATTTTTCATGCCATTGATATGGCAATTACCAATTCATGGTTGGAATACAAGCGTGTTCAGGTGAACACACCAAAGAAGGATCAGCTCGATCTCCTTCACTTCCGTCTTCAGTTGGCTGAGGAGTTGATAAAGGTGGGAAAGACGGTAGCATGCAAGAAAAGAGGAAGACCATCCATAGAGTCAGCATCACCTCCAGCTCCAAAAGTTGTCAAAGGTCGTACGGAACAGCGACCGTTGGGAACTGTTCAGTTGGACAATGTCAATCATTTGCCACTACATGATGGAAAAAAGGAACCAACACGGTGCAAAAATATCAATTGTGGAAAGCTTCGTACCCATTTCTATTGTAAAAAGTGTATGGTACATCTTTGTATAAATCAGAAAAGAAACTGCTTCACTGAATTTCTCACAAGAAAATAGTTTTTTTTTGTAGGTTTGTGAATTTAGGTAAATTTTAGGTTTTAACATTTGAATGCTCACAGAATTGGCCTGATTCCACATAAATATATATATATATATATATATATATATATATATATATATATATATATATATATATATATATATACACATACATACATATATATACACACACACATATTTTATGGTATTTTACGAAATTGTGTGATTTTTTGTCATATTTTATAATTTTTACTGAATATTTGTGTTTTGTGTATTTTTTATTCAGAATTTTATGATATTGTTTCTATTAGTAACGTAAAATTTAATTGCTATTACATGTTATTCAAAGAAAATAGTGGTAAATATAAACATATTTTATATGACAAATGTAAACAACATTCTTTTATCGATTTGAATTGAGGGAAAATGTACATTAAACTGTAAACAAACGAAGTCATAGATATGATACAAGTATAAGTGTATACAGGACCACCAACATTAGTGAAAAAACTTTACATCATATTTTTATAATGTGTAATACGTTTTCGGCTCTGAATCATTCCAAATTTGTGATGTTCAGTATACAGCCCAAATCCACTGAGGAGGTTTTAAAAGAAAAACGCATAGGCGTACTGATGATGTAGATCTAGATGCAAAGTAGTCAGTTCCGAATCGCGGCACGAAGTAAATTTTGAGCGGCAGAGACTCGTAATTAAAAGGCGATGTTAAAGAAAGAAAGGGGGAGAGGCTTCGGCTTTCGGACCGATAGGTTCCGAAGATCACCGAGGTGCTTGTTGAGAGAAGCAGACTTCGATATCTCGAAGTTGGTGGGACTGCCCGATGTCAGCGTGACCTATTGAGATGTGGCTGAACCGAGTAGAGGTCAACTCGTACGAGGCGGCTGGTAGCAGCATAGAGCTTATGGAGCTGACTAGGCCAGCGCTCTGGTGGCTTGGGAAGGAAATACGGGGTACTGGTTACTGCGGGAGACGCCAGAGGGCAGGCGTTTAGCAGGTGTTCAAACTCCCAAGGGAAGTGATTCGCAAAACTACCACCAGGTGGTATAAGCATGTATTTTGGGACTAGTGTCGTGGCCTTGTAGAGAGGCCGACCCTGGCCAGGGTTAGTGGCTGGTCGAAGCCCTGGGCTGGTGTTCCCAGGAAAACTTGGAGAGGTGGGGTGTGTGGGGGCTGCTGATGACAGTAGGAAAAAGGCTCTACAGGACCCGGAGGCGTGACTGAACATTGGTGAAAATGGCTCGCATCAGGAGAGGTCTTGGAATTAGCCTGCTCTGAGAGTTTGCAGGACCCAGCAGTTCTCGCCACGGATCGGAGGCAGATTACAGGCGATATTCGTGCGCCAAGGTGGCATTAAACGGATACCATTCTGACTCGCAAAGACTCGGCAAAAATCAGATCTAGGGCTGGGAAAATTGGGGAGACAGGTCTGACAATGTTTGAATGGGAGTGTACAGGACGAGGAAAAAGTTTAAGTTCTTGCAGCAAAGGAATGACTGGTGACATTATTTAATTTTTTAAAACTTCAAATTTAAATTTGTGCCAAAAATATTAGTTGGCAGCACAAAATTAATTACAAATTACGATTAATTATTATGAAATTTTATTACTTAAAAGATTACGTGTCTATTTCTTAAATTCATATATATGTCGCCTGCCCACGTCAGATTAGTTCGGAAGTGGGTCGCGCACGGTGCTTCTCCGTCCTCGTAAAATACCTGTAATACATACATACATACAATTACATTTATTCTAATTAAATTACATAATTACGTTCACACAAACATTGGCGAGGCAGTTTGTCACAAAGGGTGATGGTGGGAGGAGAAGACTGGACGAGGCACATCGATCTTGAGGGGCGAAGGTGTAGCCTTGGACGACGTCAATGCCCCCTCCCCTTTTCATAGTCCACCATGGAAGCCTGATGTAGCTGCTGCATCACCGTTTATGAACGGTGAAGTTGATGACGTGATGTGTGACATTGGTGAGATGGCAGATGTTGAGTGGTGTGGCTGTTACGTCAGTGATGTAGGCGGTTATATTGACATGACAGGTAGAGGGGTGTGGCAATGTTTAGGTACATCAGTTGTTATCTGCCAACTGGCCATCCAGAATACTGATGGAGTAGCGTTCGTGTGACCAAGTTTCTTTTGGTCGGGTCGGGTCGGGTCGGGTCAGTTGTAGTCCAGGTGTGCTTCAAGGGTTCTGTAACACACGTTGTAACACCGGGGGGGGGGGGGGGTGTCTTAGTGTAGTCGGAGATCATAGCAGATCATGGGAGTGGTTACTTGGTGGTTTGCTTGCTATGGTTACTTGGTCTGACTCTTGCTAGTTTTCGGTGGGTTCTTCTATTGCCACCCGGAATGTAGAGTCTACCAAGGAGTGAAGTGGAGGCTACCTCAACGGTTCATCCTCTGGCCACTCGGGGTCTGTCTCGCCATCGTCAGGTTCCAAAATCAGTGGGGCTGGTTCGGATTCGTCTCTCGCTCGAATCTGCGGAAAGGAGTTGTCTCGTCCATCCATCCTGGGAACAGCTGTCTCGAATGCGGAGTACCTGTCACTTTCCGGATGGATGACGTAACTTCCACTTCTGGGAACCCCCTAAATGTTAGGTCTGTGTCCCCCGCTGGGTTTGAAGTGGCTAAATACAGTCTGGGTCCCAGGCCTTTTCCGTTCGGGGTCCTGAGTTCGTGCCTTTTGCTTGACAATTGGTCGTCTCCCTTCCGATAATATTTCTCCGTTCGACCCATCGGCAGCCTGACCACCATAGCCATATTTCTCAACACCTTGATGTTCAGAACTTTGGGGCCAGCCCGGCACATAAACTGTGTTGCCCCACCAATAGGGGGTAATGGCAGTTGTAAATTACCTGTCCGGGAGATAAGGCAGTGGGTGGTTGCGTCATTACAAGAGCATGATTGTTTTGGTAGACCATCTGGTGATGCCATACAGAATTACAGGTGTCTGCCATGTTCCTAATCCGCTCGTCGATTGTTACCTCTGCATGCTCTGGGTCGCAGCTCTCAACTTCGTACTGCCCAGATAAGGGAATGTTGTGCCCTTGTACTTAAGTAAACGATGACTCGTCTGTGATGGATATTTACTCTCTGAAGTAAACAGTACAAGATGTCGGGGAAATGGCTGTCTCACTGGGTGTGGTCGTCCTTCAGTCGTAGTCTGAGCTAGACCTTAGTTTCTTGGTTTTATATCCCGGTGGGATTTGCCTTGGAATGGTACACTGGTGATGGGTGTTGTATGACTTGCCATTTGGTGCAGAATTCTGCACACCTGTGTCCCAAAATTTAGGGTCACATGTGGCAATAATTCCCTCGGAAACCTCCACCGGGAAAAGAACTCTGACACCAGTGCCTGCATGATGGTACCAGCTCGGCAGTTCATCGAGTGAAACAATCCATTACCACGAGAAGGAACTTGTTTCCGCGAGACGAGCGTGGGTATGATCTCATTAAGTCGAGCGCGACAGTGTGAGATGGTTCGTTTGAATGGCATCTGCTGCTCTCGTCCATCCGAGTGCTGGGTTTTCAGGCATTGACAGTGTTGGAAACTTTGTACTGCTCTGCATTTGAATTTAATCATACACAGCCAGTAGAAAAACTATCGTATGGCTCATGTAGTTTCGTCTGTGCCAGAATGGCTCACGAGTATGTTGACATGCATCAGCTGGAAGATTTGTTTGTGCATCTGCTGTGGCGCAAATGTCCACCATGTTTGTTTTTCTTCCGGCGGGGAGCACCTGCAAGTGTTCATTAACAACCCTGTACCCATCGCATTCCACACCCATGCACGTCCAACCAGCTCCTTCCTCTCTGTGTCGATTAGCTGTGTGTTTCGCACGAATTTGTCTTACAGTACGGCGCCGGGACAGAGGATAGGTGTTGTTTCCCCATTAAATTTGTACAGCCCTGTGGGCTGGTTATTGCTACGCATGTCAGTGGTCTGGTATCTGCCGATTTGGGTGGGGGGAGAGAGAGAAGCTCGTCCCAGTCGGCTTCGTCCCTGCCACTACAGTCGCATCGGGGTTTCGTTACAGCTCGTTTGCCAGTTCATTCTGATTTTCGGTAACATTTTCGATTGTGAAGTTGAGCACATGTAGTAACATCGCCCAGCACATCAGTTTTGAACGACACCCCTGAATTGTTGCCAGCCATTTAAGGCACTGGCTGTCAGTTCGTAATACAAATCGCAATCCATTAGGTGTAGTTGGTATCGCCACAATACTCATACTATGCCTAAGCACTCACATTCATTAACACTATTGTGCCGCTCAACCTCTACAAACTTGGCGAATGCATATTCTCTTATCCTCGGCTCACTCTCGCCGTTGGTTTGTAACAAGATGGCACCGATTCCTTCATGGCTGGCATTGGTTTGGACAATAAGTTGTCGGAAACTGTTTTATGCTCCATGAAAGTGTCCTGCTCAGTGCTAGTCCATTTAAATGGCTTTTTCGGTGACAACAGCTCTGTAATTGGTGGGGTTACAATAAATAATTTCAGCATAAAGGTGCAGAGCCAATTGGTCAGTCCGAGAAAGCACTGCAGTTGTTCACTCGTGCGCGGCGATGGTTTGTCTAGGAGTGTGCGTATCTGCTTCTCCATCGAACGATTTCTCCCTGCGCTCACTACCAGCCCTAGGAAGTCCGACTCGGTGGTACCAATGTTACACTTTTCGCTGCTGCATGTAAATCAGTGGATCCCGAGTCTTTACAGAACTAATGTCAAGTGGTGAGCATGGTCTCCCCACATTTGTGACCAGATTATTATATAATCTAGATAGGCGGTGGTGAAGTCCCCTGCATAGTCTGCTGACATGTGCGTCATCATCATCTGAAATGTGGCTGGGGAATCCTGCAAACTGAAGGGCATTGCACAAAATTGAAACATCCATCCATTGGATATTGTAAACACAGTCTTAGGTTTGTCCTCTTGCAGATATGCACCTGCCAGTATCTTGACTTAAGGTCAAATTATGAAAAGATTTTGGCGACAGTGTTAATAATGTTCAACATAGGTGGTGGGGCATTTATAGTTAGTTTGTTGATAGGCTTGAAATTTACATCAAAGATAAGCTACCATATTTTTTATCTGCAAGAACAATTTGAAAATTATACAGGTTTTCTGTGGGCTCTATTATTGCCACTTAACATTTCATGGACTTACGCCAGGAGTGTTATATCGAATGTCCGTAACTGCGCAGGGGGATGAATATATGTTTGAGAGGGTAGGACAGTATTGCATGCTCCCTCACTGTGGAATGCATCAGGGGCTCAACTGTGGCCAAAAAATGGCTCCATTGGTCGAGCACACACTGTATCGCGACACGATGCACGTGCGGAACACCATGGTGGAGTTGGTCGAGAGTAACCTTGTTTGGTAGTGGGGACATGGATTGACAGATACTGTGGAGCATCCTCCAACACTGGATGCCAATGTGGAGGCACCCCGACCTCGCTTTGATGTGTGCGTCATTTTTACTCAGCCACATCAGTGCAAGGATGACTGTTGACCAACACGGCAGTTGTAGTGGAGTCCTGGTCACAGACTCTGACTTGTATCGTCACGATGCCCTGCCTGTCGCAGGTGTCTCCAATGGTGGCCAGCTGAATTCAGGCTGCTTGAGCCACGAAGTGGTCTCCTTCGACGAGTCATGTCGCAACACAGTTTTAGCTCTCAGCCAAGTCAACTAAGGCCTTGATAGCGCGTCCATTCCCAGCCACTGGCACTTGAATAAGTTCTCCTTCGGCGGCACTCAAGTTACCCAGAATGGGGCCTGTCTGTGTCTGCATGTCGTTCGAATTTTGTGTGGGGGAAGATTGGTTGTGCACCATGCCGCTCCCTGCAGCCCATTTCCCGCTGGTTCGTCTCTGGTACCTATATAGCAGAGCTGATTTCATACTGGGTAAAGGATGTGCTAGTGATATACAGCTCCTGGGCATGTCTGGTACCTATATGGTGACCCCTCTCCAATGGCTCGACTTCGCTGGGTGGGGTTTATTGGCTCTCTCACTGCGAGTTGGCAGCACGTCTGGATTCGTCGGTGGATAATATATACATACCTGCCAACCCTTTAGGCGGGAGTTTCCTGCTTTTGTGTGTAGCCTCCCGCCCTCCCGCTTTTGCCTTTGAATCTCCCGCTTTTGCTTCCTTTCGCTTAGCGGCACTAGAAATGGCCGGTATCAGGTTTCAAGGTTATGTTTCTCCATGTGCTCGGCGCTGCGCTGTGGCGCTCGCAAAGCTGTCTCACAGCTCGGCGATCGGTAACGTTCGTCGCTCACTTCGGCTAGAACACGAAGGGCGTAGCCAACCCGTAATCAGCGCTTAAAATAATTCGCCAATAGAAATCTTGCATTCTTGACCTTCTTACATGCTTTGTGCAGCTTGGGTATTTTTTTTTTGTTGGTCATCTATGGTAGTTCGTGTCGTGATAAATATCAATATGTTTACAAAATTAATTGCACGGCGAATGTGTTTATGAAATGAATTACACGGTTAAAGCAGCAAGTAAGGTTCCATACCTCAAGTAACATGGCGGAAAAGAAAGTAACTAAATACTTGACTGTATACAAGAAAGCCTACAGTGACGAGTTTCCTTGTATTTTAACTTCCAGAAAAGGAGATCATTTTGCTTTTTGTTCACTGTGTCGTTGTGACTTTGCTGTATCGCATGGGGGAAGGTGGGACGTCGTGAAACACATCCAAACCAAGAAACGTCAAGATAATGTACGCTGTGTTGATGGAAACAAGAAGTTAAGCTTTTGTGGCAGTGCAAGCCGGCAAGAAGAAAGTGTTACGAATGCCGAGTGCTTGTTTATGTGTTTTGTTTTAGAACACAATCTCCCTGTTAGTTGTTCAGATCATGCTGGGTTGTTGTTTCGCAAAATGTTCCCTGATAGCGCTATAGCTCAACAATTTGGCTGTGCACGTACAAAAACGTCAGCAATTATATCTGAAATGGCAAAAACGGAAGAAGAAAAACTTGTGCAGACGTTAAAAAACGGTGCATTCTCTGTGGCGACAGATGGGAGTAACGATAGCGATTCAAAATTATACCCCGTTGTTGTAAGTTATTACAGCAGTGAAGCAGGTAAGGTGGAAAGTTTAGTGCTTTGTGTACCTGTACTGTCTGAAGACTCTACTGGAGTTAATATTGCAGCATTGGTCATACAGTCTTTGAGGTCACGGAATATTAAACTTCAAAATTGCATATCATTCAGCACTGATAATGCTCCTGTAATGATAGGCTTGAAAAATGGGGCAGCAGCACACTTAAAAAAAGAAATGCCCAATTTGTTTGTTGTGGGTTGTGCTTGTCATTTAATCAATTTGGCTGCAGAAAAGGCAGCAGCAACTCTTCCTTGCAAAGTTGATGAGATATTAGTAGATATTTATTTTTATCTTGAAAAAAGTGCAAAAAGGAAAGATAAGTTAAAAGAATTTCAAGTATTGCATGACACAGATGTAAAAAAAAAAAAATGTTAAAACATGTTTGCACTCGCTGGCTCTCGCTAGGGAAATGTTTGTCAAGAATGCTGCAACAGTGGGACCCCCTAGCTAGTTATTTCAATTTTGAGGTTAAGTCTTCACGTCCACATGAGAAGTCGAGACAATTATATTCGTACAGGATACCAAAAATGTCCAAAGCTGCCTCTTCTTATAGCCAAACTTCAGTTAAATGTTCTAGCTTGAAACGAAGTTCTGAATCACCAGTTCCAGAGTCAAAAGTAACAAAATTCCACCCTGCACAAAAAAAGTGGAAATAGTTCATGCAATCTTTCAAGAGAAGAGAGATTATTGATGTTCCTTATACTGCAACTAAATAAATCGTTTTGTCTGTTCCTTCAGAATACATTGCCAGTATTTGAAAAACCAAATGTAGTTTTGCAATCGCAGAAACCACAAATTCACTTGTTACTCTGTATTCTAATAGAATTGTTCAAAGATGTCATTACAAGATTTGTGAAACCTACTGTTGTTAAAAACTCTTCATCATTGTTGGAGGTTGACTATCACAAGAGAATGAACCAAAAAGAAGATAATGACATTACAATTGGAAATTCTACTTCTAGGGCAGTGTGTGACCTTAAATCTGAAGAAAAGTCAATTTTTTACTCGTCTGTTAGGACGTATTTTGTACGTGCATTTGATTACATGCTTCACAATTTTCCCTTCAATGATAAAGTTTTAATCAATGCTGAGGTATCCCAGATTAATAATGTTTGTAATGCATCATTCTCCAGTTTGACATTTTTTGTAAATAAATTTCCATTCATGTTAAGTTATGAAGACCAGGTTTTAGATTCTGCCATTGATGATTTGCAGTCGGAGTTTTGTCAGTTTCAACTTGAAGATCTTGATGAAGCCATCAAGAAAGAAGAATGGATTGATAATCAGTGGAGTTTGGTGGGAAAAATTAAAAGTGCATCTGGAAGTTTGAAGTATGAAAAACTGTCTAAGGTTATTCTGGCAATTTTGACAATTCCCCACAGCAATGCTGAATCTGAGAGAATATTTAGCCAGGTACGAAAGTCAAGGACACAGTTTAGGTCATCCATGTCTAATGAGACATTAGACAGATTGATGGTGGTAAAATCAAGGCAACAGGGATGCTGCTATGAACAACAATTTGACTCTGCTTTCCTGAAGAAAGCTAAATCTGCAACCAGAGAAAGCTTGAAGAAGTAATTTATCAGCCAAGTTAAAACTACCTGTAAGTAAATAAGAGTTATATTATCTAAATTAATTTTTGCCATTGATTGTTATTTGGTATCCTGTGTGTTTTTCTTTGAGTTTGGTGTTGAAACAAACTTGCCTCTAGAAATGCCAAACTGTATTCTGTGGTGGTTACTTGCGACAATAATGAGGTACAAAAAGTAGGGGGAGCACGCCGGTACTAGGACAGTGTCAACAAAGGGACAGGTGTTTGTCTGAGCACGTGGCACCACGTGGTCGGGTGGGCGTGGCACCACGTGGTCGGGTGGGCGTTGCCGGGCGCCACGTGGAGGGTCCGCAGGGGGTTTGTTGACGTCACGTGTAGGGGGTGGGGTGGGGCGTATCGATCGTGAGCCAACTTCGGTAGGATCGATATATCTCGTCGGGTAACTTCGGGCGTGTTCGTTGCGGAGGGAAGATGGAGGGTGAGGGTGTGTGTGTGTATGTTTCTAAATGAGGGAGGCAGGTAGCGGTAGTGTCGCGCGCCGGAATTATTTTTACAAGTATAAAAATGTGAGGGGTGGCGACGGTTGGATTCGAACCTTCGTTTCTGGATCGTTAGTCCGTCACTCTAACCACAGGACCACGAGACCATATTGGAGAAAATAATTTCAGATGTTGTATATATGCTTATAAAATATTTTTTTTTTCAAAGAGAAGGTATATATTTTATTTATAGTGCTAAGCGTGAAATTTAAAAACGGGCGGCCGCCATGTTTATTTTTTTATAGTGCTAGTCGGCAAATTTAAACGGCGGGAAATTAAAAAAAAACGGTCGGCCGCCATGTTTATTTTTTTATAGTGTTAAGCGGTAAATTTAAACGAGGCGCATCGGCTGCTATGCGGCCGCCATGTTTATTTTTTTATAGTGCTAGTCGGCCAATTTAAACGGCGGGAAATTTAAAAAAAAAATATGTATAGTGTCGGCTGCTAGTCGGCCGCCATGTTTTATTTTTTTTATAGTGCTAAGCGGGAAATTTAAAAAAAAAACGGGCCGGCCGCCATGTTTATTTCAACAGTTGAAAAAAATAATAATAATTTCGACTGCTAGGAAGTAACCAGAACAGCCAACTTTGGAAGAAAAAAAAATTAAATAATATTATATATATGTATGACAATCGATTGCTGAAAGTCGCCATCTTGTAGTACAGCATACCAGGCCGCCGTCTTGTAGCATAGCACACCAGGCCGCCATCTTGTAGCACAGCATACCAGGCCGCCATCTTTTTTTTCTTCCCCATTTATAGTCATTGTTTTTGTTTTTTGCATTTCTCTCAAGTTTGAATATAAAAGAAAGTATTATTTCGTCAGCCACTACTCTATGACTATAGTAGTAGTAGTAGTAGTAGTAGTAGTAGTAGTAGTAGTAGTAGTAGTAGTAGTAGTAGTAGTAGTAGTAGTAGTAGTAGTAGTAGTAGTAGTAGTAGTAGTAGATGCCAAATTTTTAAGAAAAAAAAAACACACTGAAGTGTAGCCATGTTTTCTTATAGTACTAGACCAGTATAGTCATAGTATGCTTAATTTGGTGTGTAGCATGTCTGTCTATAATAATAAATAAAAAAAAGCTATAGGCATTACTTATGGTTATAGCGTGTTATGATAAAAAAAATAATTATACTTTACGTATTTCAGCGAATTCAAACACATTTGTTGTGTTAAAGACATAATGTTCTCTCGTAGTGTGTGTATTGTGGAAATGAAACATATATACAGTAGTATTAATTACTTAAAAAAATAATATTATTTATAATATATATATATATCACCAAATTTTATTTTTTTATAAAAAAAAAGTATGCTTATTAAGTCACTTGTCATTTAAAAGAAAAGGAATTGTGCATTTATAGGCATTATATATATTTAAAAAAAAAAATTAAAATATTTTTCCCCAAGGGGTGTTGGAGCCGCGCAGACGATGATGGCGCGTACTCCCAACGGCCCTTTTCCTTCATCCACCCCCCAGTGTAATTTTTTTAATTAAATAATGACTCATACACTGGCGCCCGCATAGGGGAAGCCGCTCGCAGAGGGGTGGCGGCTGCAACCGTTACTTCTTCGAACCCTTCGTCTTCCATTGTAATATTTTTAAAATAATAATAATAAACACTGCCAGTTGTCCGCCCGCATAGGGGGAACGCGCCGTTGCGACACGTGTGCGGCGAGTCTTCACCCCATCCCTTGCAAGGGTCTCCAGACAGTTGCGAATAGAGTCTGTTAAGGTCGGTTCACTCCATCAGTCTTCCAGATCGCTTCTAGAAATCCATGTTTTTACTGATTCTGGGAATCCCTTCCAGCTGACTAGAAGACGTGTAGGAAGTCGCTTGTGGATTTTATTAATTAAATAAGTTTCTATATACTTCGTCACTTGAATTTCTTGAGAATAAAAACCGCCCTTGATTTCATTTCCATCTAGATCAGACAAGTAGTATGTTCTAGGATAACTGTTGCGTATTTTTATCACCTTAAAAATCTCGTGGGACCAATTTACGGAATAACCTTTTGCAAATAAATCCTTATTTCTTGAGATACGTACATGATCTCCGACACTAGCTTTAAGTCGCCTGTGATCTATTTTTTTCACAACATTGTAAACAGTTTTAAGAAGAGAATTATCTTTCACCTCGTTGGGGCTCATACCGATAGTCCTATGAAATCTGCCGTTGTATATTTCCATAACTTTTGGTAAGAGCGGTAGCCATTTATAGTTTCCCTGAGCGCTCATTTCCGTAAACAAAAGCGATTTTAAACTTCTAATGAAGCGTTCAACTACCGAGGCCTTCAGCTCGCTGTTGGTTGAATAATGGTTGATTCCGTGTTCTTTCATCAATGTCTGAAATCTTCTGTTATAAAATTCCGTACCGCGGTCTGAGTGCACGTGAGTGAAAAATCCAGAATCCTTTAGAATACGTTTCATAGCTAAAGCCACAAGCTCCGCAGTTTTTTTCAGTACCGGAACCGCGTAAGCCCGCTTGGAGTAAACATCAATCGCAACCAATATATATCTGAATCCTTTATTCGCACGGTGATAAGGTTGCATTTCCACCAAATCGATCTGTAAAAGATCGCCGAGACCATTAGTGATTACACGTCTCCGAGGAAAGACTTTGCGTGCGCTTTTGTGAAGTTCAAACGCAATACCGCGTCTGGCAGTCATTTTTTTTTTACTTAATTTTTTTTAATGTAGCCTGATTCAATGAGTTCTTCTAGTATGGCCAACACTTCATTGGAATGGCTCGTGTTCCCGGATTGTTGCGATGCAAGTAATAATCTAAGCCGATCACATAATTCATTTACCGAGTTCCAGTAAACATATTCCTTTCGACGATTTAAATCTAGTTTTTCAACTAAACCACTGCCTTCATGGGAACCAATGACAGGACAAAGATCCTTAATGAGCCCGAACTTTTCATGATCGGTGTTTTTATATCGTTTAGATGACGCATCATTCCTCTTATAACACACGCTAGTAGACCGCAGCAAGCGTGTGTATTGACGCAATGCTGCTTCTGAATACACCTTAGGTTCTTTCGAAAACAATAGCTCATATAATCCCGGCGAAGGTTGTATTAGTTCATCATCTATGCGAAGTAAATTATTAGGTAGGAAAAAAACTTCAGTATTTCCCAAGAACCAGCGATTCTTGCGTTTGTAAATTCCGTAGGTCGTATCGTTTATTTTAGAATTGAATGCGGTTAGGTAGGACCGGGCTTCCTCACCCAACGGCTCACGTGACGCAGCCGAGCGTTTACCGGAATGAACAATCAGTGGTAAATCATCATCATCTTCTTCTTCTTCACCTTCGCTGGAGAAAGTCTTAATCTCAGGTTTAGCGATAGGTGTAGCGGATTCTTTTTTCACCTCCGCCGATAAATTATCCGCGGCAGCAGAAGAACTCTCGAGACGCGATGTGATCGGTTTGAATACCTGTTCATTAACTGCATCCCGCGCCAAGCGCGCGCGTTTGGCCAGCAAATATTTTTCACGAACGTTTTGTATGACGTGATGGAGCTTTCTTGCTTCTGAAGCCATGACTGACTCATGTCAGCGTAAATAGAGGCTTTTATACATTAATTATGCCTTTGAAGCTCAGTAGCTGTAGTGGGTATAATGGGAAGCTCAACCGGTAGGGTAATATGCGGAAGCGGATTTGAAGATGGTCTTACACCAGACAAATTCACCGACGAACCTCTTAAAACCGGAAGCGATACAGATGGTACACCAGACAAATTCACCGACGGACCTCTTAAAACCGGAAGCGATACAGATGGTGACTGTGCCGGCTGGTTTTCAGGTCTGTCCGCTAGCTTCCTTCCCAATAGTTTATACAATAGGTCTAGACGATTTCTCATTGCATTCAAGCTTTGATTAACGATATGTGGAAACTGAGAACATGAATTAGCTCCACTAACGAGACTATCAACTTTAGCCTCAAAACTCGATAGAGACTCCTTAATAAATTTAGCAGTATCTTCGCGTAGAGAACTCATCAAAGTATTAATTTGAAATTCCATACCGGACACTATTTCCTTACTTACAAGCTTCGGTTGCTCGCCCACGAGTGTTAAAATCTCTGTAAACGTCGCGCGATCCGTGTCATAAACCTGCCTTAGGTACGCAGTCGTATCAGATTGTTTTTCGTTTGTAGACACCAATGCATTTTTGATTGCTTCAAAGTGTTGTTTGTGTATATATAAATCCTCGTTGTGTTTAGTCAGAAAAAGATTCTTTAGTTCGCTAAAGTTCCTATTGCAACCACCACTTGACAGAGCCTTCAACAGCTCTAGAATCTTGGCAAATGACTCGCGCGTATCGCTATCTGCCTGACGCAAGTAACTTCCCATTCCCCTCTGCAAGTCACGTGACGAGCTAACGAGATCCTTCACGTCCGTAAAAATAACTTTCAGCTCATCACTACTTACAGATACCAGATTTTTCAACTCATTTAAAACTTCCTTCTCGGGTAAATTTCCTCGAATTTTATCTAAAACATCTGTACTCTTCTTTTCAAATTGATGTAGATACGTTAGCAAATTGTTATTAAGATCCTGTGCGTATGAGAGACTGTTTTTTAGTAGACCAAAGTCTTTTTCTAAATTATTCGCCATCGTACTAATTGCATGTGCGGTGGCACCGGAAGCTACATCTACGTAATTCTTTGTGGCAGCATCTGCCGCGTCACGTGGATCGCCTACACCGCGCAAACGTTTCCCGCCAACCTGACAGTGCCCATCTTCCGTAAGAGTCAGACATGACTGTCGCCGACGTTTATTCCCGCCGCTCCCAAATTTGGAGATGCCCAAGTTCATTCTTCACGAAGGTAACACTATGAAGTGATCGAAGCCACAGCGATAACGACCTTTTTGTAGAGGAAAATCCTTACCTATTACTAGGAAACCATAACCATCATTGCTATTCCAACAGCGAGCACAAACATCTTTAAATTTATCGAATGACATGTCGGTTGTGACGTGCTCGTGGTAAACATGTTGAAGATTTAGAAGATCCATTTTAAATAAAATTATCAAATTAGCATTATCCCGAACCAACTGTTTTCGGGTTTGGCTATATACGTTTGAATTAAATAAAAACAATCGCACAATAAATGTCGCCCCATGGAAAAATACTGTTGAACTATTGCCTGTTTTTCGCACCCGATGTCATCGAAAATTATAATCGAATTGGGTAGCACTTTGCTTGGCGGCACTACCTCTTCATTTTCACGAAATAGAAAAAATTTAATACCTTGAACATGAGACAATACCTGCGCCAAACGTTTATATTTTGGTTGTTCTATGCTCTTGCTATACAAATAAATATTCTCGAAACGCACTCCGTTAGGATGTTGTATAAGCGAAAGTAAAATACATGTTTTCCCGCTGTTTGAAGGTCCGGCAATTATACATCTTATGGTATTCGGCAACAGCGGTCCGTGGCGTTGTTCCCGTTTGCTTATAAAATCATCGTGAATAATTTCGATCGGAAGACTGTCATGTTGAGGGATTACTTCCATCGTTACAACTGAAGCGTAAAAAGTATAAAACCGTCTTATTTATACCCCCCAAAGTCATTAAGCTGATATGCGTCGTGCTGGAAGGAGGGTGAAGGGTAAAGGTCTTATTAACTCTGCCATAAATAAATTACCTTTCGAGCTACATTTGCCAACTTATCAGTACTGTGGGCCCGGTACAAAACTTGAAAAACGTTTAGCACGCGGAGACCCAGGCAAAAATCAATTAGATAGAGCGTGCAAAGAACACGATATTTCATACGCAAATAGTAACGATTTGGAGAACAGACATCAAGCGGACCGTATTTTAGCACTTAAAGCTAAACAAATTGCACAGAACCCTCAAACTAAGCTAGGTGAAAAGATCGCGGCTTGGAGCGTAAGTAAAATAATGAGTGTTAAGCGTAAACTAGGAGCCGGCATAAGAATCGCAAAGAAAAAAAATAAGAAAAATAAACGTGATAAAAAGGGCGGTGTTATACCATTTCTATTTCCAGCTCTGGCAGCGCTCGGTTCTTTGATCGGAGGCGCAGCCGGAATCGCAAAGAGCGTGACAACCGCTAATAATCAGACTAAATTGTTGCAACAAAATGCACAA
Organism: Bacillus rossius redtenbacheri; assembly: GCF_032445375.1. Classification (NCBI taxonomy): domain Eukaryota; kingdom Metazoa; phylum Arthropoda; class Insecta; order Phasmatodea; family Bacillidae; genus Bacillus; species Bacillus rossius. The sequence continues at coordinate 128,612,689 of NC_086330.1, read as the reverse complement.
CATCACAGACGTATTCAGGCCTTAACAAATCGAAGCAAAAATGGTGCGGGGCTTTTTTTAAGACCATTCAAAGCCGTTGGAGGAGGCGTGGGAGGACGCAGCTGCCGCAGCCGCCGCAGCCGCCGGAAGCGAAAAGGGGGAAAGGGAAGGGTGGGACGCTATTAACCCTCCTGCCACACGACCTCACGCGGGGAAGGGTCGCTCTCGCCGCAGCGGCTAAGAAAGCAGTAAAAAAAAATGAGGAAAGGGTGATTTTAGCCTTGCCTCACAGACCGCTAACTACGACGGATTTAGAAAATGCGGTATTCAAGTTGAAAATCAAAAATTTCCGAGGTGTTTTCATGAGAGATAACTTACCTTTAAAACCGAAACAGTACGAGTGCGGGATAATTAATCTAGACGTATCGACAGGAAAAGGAACTCACTGGGTTGCATATAAAAAGTCTGGCAGCACTGCGCTGTATTATGACAGCTATGGCGACCTCAGACCGCCTCCGGAAGTAAGAAAGTATCTGAAAGGCACGATGTTAAGTTACAATTACGATAGACAACAGACGATCAAATCGTGGAATTGCGGTCATTTATGTTTAAGATTTCTCGTGTCCGCGTATAAGAAGCAAAATAAATAATTTCAAACAGCACAGATACACCAGCCATTGACGCGTACAGTCTATACCAGAGTGCAACCTATCCTGGTGATCCACACTGTAGTGCAAGCTAACCTGAAATGTCAATTACACTTATATTAACGGGAAAAAATTCTGAATTACGGTCCGTATATTTTCCACCCCTTGACCTTACGAATGGAGAGTGGCAGATTGGGCTAATCGACTTTCAAACATACCATTCCATTCCGAACGTTGACGAAAAAAACAACAAATTCCGTTTTTCGAAAAACAATGGTCCTGTGTCTCAAATTATTCTTCCCGTCGGAAGTTATGAAATTTCAGATTTGGAAAGTTTCATCGGAGATCTGTTACCACACGATGCGACATTTATTTTGAGAGGCAACCCTAATACATTGCAATGTAATATGCATAGTAATTACGATATCAATTTTACAGGAAGCGATACGATCGGAAAAATGCTCGGTTTTGAACCTAAAATTTACGTGGCAGGTCAAATGCATGAGTCAACACAACCGGTCAATATTTTCCCTGTATCGGTCATACGTATAGATACAAATATCGTGGGCTCCAGCTATTTAAACGGACAACCTAGCTTGAGCATACACGAGTTTTACCCCAGCGTCCCGCCTGGTTATAAGGTCATCGAAGTACCTAAATCTGTCATATACGTTCCGGTGATCGTTAAACGAATACACGAGTTGTCTGTGAGGATAGTCGACCAAAACGGGAAGCTCATCGATTTTAGAGGCGAAGAAATAACGTTACGTCTGCATTTAAAAAAAATATGGGAGTGAATTACTTTGGCATTCATAAAGGCTCCGGCGGTTTCGAAGGCAGACCCAGTAGTCAGCGAGACGCCAAGCGGTTAACACGTAAAAATATACGCTTTCTCAAGAAACTAGGATTCAAAGTATTCCAAAATGGATTCCAGCATTCTCCAAGTCGACCAGCCAATTCAATTTGAAAATCATATCACGAAAACGGAAATACATAGCTACCGGCCATTCATTTCGGGTCCTTATGATTTAAATTCCGAGATACGTATCGCAATCCAGAATTCTGATATTTATTGTCTGCCTTGCAAAAGCCTGTTAAGAATCCGCGGAAAATTCGTCAAACCGGATGGCCAGGCCGCTACATACGCAATAATTGTCAGAAATGGAATTTTACACATGTTTAACAGAATTGCGTACGAGGTAAATAATTTACAGATAGATGAATGTCGCGACGTTGGATTAGTCACTATGATTAAAAACTATCTTTCGCTAACGCCCAGTGAAAAAGCAGTTTCCAAGATGGCCGGCTGGGGCTTGACTGAAGATTATAGTGTACCCATTAATGCAAACGGCGATTTTGAAATATGCGTGCCTTTAAGTCGTCTCATGGGATTTTTCGAAGATTATAAACACGTTTTAGTTAACGTTCGACAAGAATTAGTGTTACTTGTTTCAAACTCTCAGAACAACGCGGTGTTAGACACGGCAGCGCAACCGTTGCCTGTGAAACTAACACTCACGAGCATCGATTGGCTAATGCCTCATGTAACCGTTTCTACCGCACAGAGGATTCGTTTGCTTAAAATGGTTGAAAAAGGAAAAAACATAGACATCGCTTTCCGATCCTGGAGCCTCGAAACATATCCGGCCCTGCCGCAATCTCAATCGGTACATTGGTCCGTGAAAACATCATTTAATACGGAAAAGCCTAGATATATAATAGTCGCATTTCAAACGGGTAGGCAAAACAACGTCGCCGGTGATAAATCAAAGTTTGATCATGTTGACATTAAGAATGTGAAAGTTTTTTTGAATTCGGAATCATATCCGTACACAAACCTGGATAGTAATTTTCCTAATGATAGCTATCTGCTGGTGTATAACATGTACGCGGAATTTCAAGACTCATATTACGGTCGTCAATCATCACCACTTCTCGATCCGGAGAAATTTAAAGATATGGCTCCTCTCTTTGTGATTGATGTGTCTAAACAGAACGATAAGATGATTGGAGGAGTCGTGGATTGTAGAATAGAAATTACCACAACGAGAAATATTCCCGTCGGCACTCAAGCATTCGCACTAATTCTGCACGATCGATTGGTTTCGTATAACCCGAGAGACAAATCTATTAAAATTCTAATGTAACGTAAGTGATAACGCAGTCTTCCCTGGGACGTCATGCTGTATGCCAACCTCCAGGGATGCTACTCTCAGCACGGTTTCGTCTTAAAAGAGATAAGCCTGGCTAATGACGAAGGGGAGATAATTACGAGAACATTTCAGCCGCCATACTCGTGGAAGTACCTCCACAGAAATTACCAGAGAACAAATTCTTGGTTAACTAGACATTTCCACGGCATCCATTGGGATGACGGTCTGTTTCCGTATACTTCGTTGCAAAACATCCTGTCAGGACACATCAGCGGAACCGTAATGGTGGCAGGCGTAGAGCAAAAAAGGTGGCTTGCAAAGTTGTGTAAAAAACATGTTAATATTCAGGATGCTCAGACCGAGCTCGGATGTCCGTCACTGAAAGAACTGAATAAAATGTATACGCAAGATAATAGCCGTGCACGGCCCGTTACGTCACGACATAACGCCGCGCTGCTTAGGGCTTGGGCGTTGGAGAATTGCCAAGCGACGCCAGACCCTGCTTGCTTCCCCCCCGATACAATAAATTGAAAGCGTCGCTCGTGGGGAGGGGGAGCCCGGTGACGTGGGCACCCTCGGTGTTATAGCGTCGCTCGTAGGGATGGGGGAGCCCGGTGGGGTGGCCACCCTCGGTGCTATAAATGTAACGCGTCGTTCGTAGGGGCGCCTAGTCACCCTCCAAGCCACTCTTCGTACAAATGCAGTTTAATCCGGAAACGCTGTATCGGGATGTGTTGCTCGGCTGCGGTCGCGTGAGTTTCGAGACGGCGGACGGTCGGCAGTGGTTGCACGTGTGCACAGCGTTGGGACACCTGGTTCGCGACGACGCAGACGAGGAAGTGATAGAGGTGCCTTGCACTCGGCAAAACTGCAGCGTAAGACTCCTACGGCCGGACACACACCTCCCATGCTCTCCGGCAGCTCTGCTCGTCGAGGCCGCAGATGAGGTGGTGCAGGTGTGGCCCGGCCAGGAGCAAGGTTTTGTTGAGTTCGAGGTGCATCGTCCCAACGGCACGGTGGTTGCCTGGAGTGAATCGTGTGATTCGTTCACACACGCAACATTCCTCGACGGGGCAACCACTCGTGGAGTGTGCCGTGCAACCCGGAAGTGTGCAACCTCCCAACACCGGTCGGCTCCGACGACGAGGAGGAGGAGGAGGAGGAGGAGGACAGCCGCCGTCGCGGCTAGACATCAGCCCACAGCCTCCAGCCGCCACCCGCCACCCGCCCGCCCGCCCGCCCGCCCGCCAGCCAGCTGCCACCCGCCCGTCTTCGCCAGTAACAGCTTCGGTGAGTGACGTCCGCCATGTTCCCACCCATCTGGGGCCGAGACCCCATCAAGACCAAGAGGGAAAAGTCTAGACACATCCGCGGCCCGTATCCCGCAGGCTTAAGACTAGCTTCCGGTGAACATCTGGACGTTCCCATGCCGCTGTTCGAGGATGTTCGTTATTTAGATACGAACCCAGAACAATTGTCAGATGATGGTTTTAGTGATAATCAAAGTGACCGAAACTTCTATGACATTCCTATTTCTTTGGCTTCACGCCGATGGCGAGAAAAAGCGAAGAAACACAGAATAGCGGATCCTAGGTTAACTCACACTTTACCGCAGCTAATGTACGACTGTCAAGAAATTAGATATCTTTACGTGCATTCTAGCCTGCACTGTGTCGAATACCGTGTTAGATATTACGACATTGAGAAGGATTGTGAACGTCTGCCTGTATACTTTGAATCGTGTCGCGATAATATCCATTATCGCATGTGTTGGGATAAATCATTCCCATATACTACCATGAGACTGTTAACATCGTTTCACTGTGAAGATAAGAACTGTTACGTGCACTTATGCCATCCGCTGGCTAAACATCCAACAACCGTTGATGAACTCAGGACATCTAGAGTTAAAAATGATGAAACTTTCATAGAGCGCTGTACCGGAACCGATCATTGTCGGAAGAAAACGTACGATGTTTTGTTGGGAGACGATGACGACCTGAACACACTGTGTGTAGGACACCTATGTCCTATTTACCGTGCAAAAGTAATAAAAGAGTCAAACTTTTCAGTGTCTAAATCATTACCTCTTGCGCCATATGTCGGATTCAAGCTATCGACGAAACGTAAACTTTTCTAAAAAAATAAAATAAATAAACCATGAACTGTTGTGAGTCAGCGTGTTGTAACACCCTCTGTGAATACATTGCAAGTTTATTTATGGAAGCCATACGTATAATTGCTAAAAGACAAACAGAGTCTCAGCTCAGTGTGGAGTGAGCCTCGGTCGAGTAAACATGTCGTTTAATCCGGGTAACCATTATGAAAACCTGTCTCGTGGTTTATCAATGGTGGAGTACTCAATCTGGAATAATGGCATCCTGAAGAACTATGTGGAGAGTTGTGACGGTCACTTTCACACTGTTCAGA